>NC_055958.1:31879430-31926930 GCF_018492685.1 Alosa sapidissima | reverse complement strand
TGGCACCCTTGGTTACAGCGGATCCTTGGAGACCAGGTCGTCCCTTATGGGGGCCTTTGAGGACTTCGTCTCCAGCCCCTTCGATGCTCACCTGCGTGATGGCAGCGTGCCTCTCTCCACGCCAACCAACACACATCCCTCAGTCTCCATGGTTACCAGCAGGCAATGCAGATTCCTCCAGGTGGGCCCACAGGATTACAGGTGAGGGGGAGGAGGGGATGTAAACAAACATATATACGCACACGCACGCACACACTACTCTCTGTCTTTGTCTTACACACACACACACACACAGACTACTCCCTCTTTCTTTCCCTCTCTCTCTCTCTCACACACACACTATACAATCAGTACATGCACAAGGTATCTCTCCATTGCCATTTACAATTGCACTGTATTCTGCTGTGAAGACAACAAGGTCAAAACAAGGACACACTAAGTCATCAGAGTATTGATAATGGAAAAGTATGGGTAAACAGCAAAGCCTACCACAAACACCACAGGAAAGGAAAGGAGCCTTTAGGGGATTTCTCTAACTCCAGATGGCATTTGTTTGATTTAGATTGCAGTTGCGTAGGTTATCTGTACTTTTTTTTATTAACCAGCTTTTTCTTTGGAGAGATAATTAAGACCAGACCTTTGTTCAGTGTTGTGCGTCACAACAGTACATACTGTTCACAAGCCCACTGGTTATTGGACTGGGACATAGAGTGTCCAAAAGACTTTCAATAGGTAGGCCATTTACAGAAAAGTATGTGATCTGAATCAGAATCAAATCATTAAGTAAAGAAAATATCTATCATATCTATCATCACTCAGTCTAAAGGGCCAAGTCATTAATGTGGTGCAAGTCCTCTTTGGCCTGCAGTATGCTTACCACAACAACATTCTTTGGCAGAGTGTCCAGTCCGAATAAACTTGCAGCTGGAGATACACCTTCTTCTGGAACGGCAAATGATTGCTAGGAAAGGGGAAAAAAACATGTCGACGAAACGAAAAGGGACCGATAGGTTGCCGCAGGCCCGCAGGGTCAAGTATGTGAGGCAGCCATCGCGGAGAAGCCAATAGAACAGACTACAAGGCAAAAGAGTGCCACCTTCTGGATACTGTCTGAAACGCGACATTAGGAATCGCGCTGAATTTGAATGTGAAATGTGTGGCAGAATATCCAATGTTGAAATGATGAAAACCCTCCCGCTAAACAAGCAAATGAATTAATGAATAAATAAACAAAATTGGGATGAGGAGCAGCTAATATAAATCACGGGTTTAAGCATAGCACAGAGGTTAGACCAATTACTATAAATAACTAATGATGTTGGAATGTTATTTAGAAACAAACAGTTTTGGGGTATGTGAACCTGGGGCTCGGCCTATGGACTACAACCATACAAGCTTTACACATAGACATGTTCTTTGAGAGATGTTATCCTAAATTAACATAGGCCTACTGATTGACCGCATTATGGATGTCACTGTTCACCCCCTATTCAAAACTCTCCCTTCCAGTGGCAGGCTCCGTATATCATGCAAAAACTTATGTAGGTTGTATCAATGTAGCATGCAAAATAGTTTCTGAGGTTCACTCTGGCCGGACAGACAAATGGACCTGTCTGAGCCTGTGATGTCATCTGCCGGAAGATGTGGAGTGGCGGCTGCTGCAGGTTGTTATGTTTCAGGGGAAGGCGTTTGACAGCTTGCCAGTGGGCTAGAAAAAAATCGGAGGAGAATAGACCCTGGCTGGCTCATTACTAGGAAAGAGGCGTCATCTGCCTCCATAGAAAGCTAGGGAGTGTTTATTTGCCTTTGCGCCCTGTACATAGCTTACCTAACGAGGATATGGTTTTTATTTTGACGAACGGCTGATTTTCATTAGAGGTAGGATTTTTTTTTATTAGCGACGCACCGCTGGTTGAGGCTTCGTCGTCAATGTGGCCATGAATCCGGCTGAACAGACGGTGACATGGCTCATCACCCTCGGCGTGCTGGAATCGCCGAAAAAGACCATTTCGGACCCCGAAGGTTTTTTGCAGACATCGTTAAAAGATGGGGTGGTTTTATGCAGGCTGCTGGAGCGACTGCGTCCAGGCACTACAGAGAAAGTAAGGACATGATTTCGGCTCATCCTGCCGCATAGCCCCGCTCATTCTGTATGTGTGTGTATGTGTGTTTATCCAAACAGCCGCTTTCTGTGTCCGCGGCATAATGCCTGAATATCCTGTCTCTCTCAGTCCACTGGCTCATGAAATAGCCTAGATATTTTTGTAGGTCACAACCACATTGGTTATTATCCGATATAAACAACAGAAGACAGCAGCACACACAGTCAACACATTACCCCGCATTATGGCTAGCCCAATATGCGCCAAGGTGTTGAGCGCGAGTCTTTTTCAGAGCCGCGCGTAAATATTGGTCTGTTGCGGGAAGCCACAGAAAGGATAATTGTTGTAGCCAACAGACAAACAGGCTTATAGGGGGAAGTCTCATATATCATGACATTATCGTGACATTGATTTTAGCGTGTTGTCGTGTAGTCCACGATTATATTCCATATAGACAATTATTTGCGAGCCTATCTATTTCGACATAGCGTAACCTGACTGCCAGGGGCGAATCCCTTGCAAATCGCATTACACGGGTTTTCGGAGTGGTTTGCATGAATGTAACCTACATATGATACAGATTAACGGATGCTACAGATTCATTTCACATAGGCTACAAGCGTGGGCCGCCATTGACTGCGAAAAGACAGCACAAAGGACCCTTTCCACATTTAAAGAAACAGGGCAGAGTTTTTTAGGGGTCGGGTCGGTTTCTTCGACTACACTACACTAGGCTACATGACACAACATTGTTTGCCCCTACAATTGTGCACACAGTTGGTCTCACAGTCATAGTCAAGTTTGATAGTATAATACCAACTGGCCAACAGGCTACCCCAAAGGATATCTGAACAAATAGTTGTTATTTTGGCCAAGGACAAATGGGAGCATAGCACATGTGATTGTGAAATGACATCCAGACATTTAGCACCACAGGCTGCAAATAAGACAGTCAAGTTTGGCCAACATTTGACACAAATCACGAAGAACTGTGCAACTGATAAAAGATGGTTGTGTATATTTTGACAGACTAAACAGAATCGAATAAATCAACTCCAACCCATATTGGGCTACTGCACAGTCCATAATACATTTAGACAGAAGTAGGCTATGCAGAAAATGTGATCTTTCACAGATTCAGATTTTCTACTTCTCTTCAGTATTTTAAGTAGTCCTCTCTCCACCACTGCAGAGTTCAGATTGTATAAATAAGGATTCATCTATCCCGCCTTTCCAGTGTCTACTTAGTAACGCAGTGCCATTCTGTGGTGTCCTTTTCGAAAACGTCATTTCCCCTCCTCTACCTCTCACTTCCCTAAGACGGGATTTGTTCGAGGGACTGTTTGAGTGCAAGAGATGTTGGAAAGGCGAGGGACGCTACGTCCAAGTCTACTCGGCTCGCGTCCTCTTATTTGTTGAATGGTTATCGAGGTTAGGAATAAAGCACACCCGCGTCTAACTTGGAATTTTGCTGAAAATTTGCTGTTTTCCTTAAAATCTAGATTTACCAGGAACCTAAGAACGACAACGAGTGCTTGAACAACATCAAGGAGTTTCTCAAAGGCTGCACCACGTTTCGGGTCGAGGTAAGTTATTATATATGTATACATGTGTGTGTTTAAGCAAACTGGTTTGACACATTCCGTCTGTGTGATACGTATGTTATCCAGCAGCTTGTTTCTTTTGGGGGTAGAGCAGTTCGGACTATACTGGTAATGCTGGATAGCAAGCAAACAATCAACAAAGGGGACATGGGATGAAGACTGCCCGTGGGAGGCTGAATTGGTCCGAGTGCAGTCTCATGCAGCTATCTGAAAGAAAGCCCTGTTTTGCCAATGATCAGCCAGCCTTTAAAACTAACACCATCGAGACATCGATATATATTTGCCTCAACAGTTGCAACAATTAAGAACACATTGTAACATTGTGTAGCAATTAGGTTGCCTTTGAATTCTGTTATTACGGTCGGTCGTATTCTATATGTTGCCGAGGAGAATACTTTATCCTAAAGCCCTCTTCTGTGTATTTGCGCGTGGCCTTGTAGTGTCTTCTTCCCACTGGCCTCTTCCAAAGCCTAGGCACAGTAACTAGTCATTACTTTGGCCGCAAGCAAAGATTATCGCTTCATTTACCCTGGATCTGCTTTGCTGAAAATGTCAGAGAAGGTGATCGTCAAACGGTTGGGCTGAGGATTTTTTTTACTCTTGCATTTGAGTCACCAAATTACACTCAAGGCAACACAACTATTTGTATGTTTGTTGACAAACACACACTGTCTCACTCCATCTATATGAACTAACCTAAAGTGCATTCCAAGTTATAATTGCATATTCAGAATTCTAAACACTTCTTTTATCTTGGGATTAGATATATGAGCTAGAAATAGTAGTTTTTTTGAAGAATATTATTTTTGTAGCTTAACCTTACTAACCTTTTGTAAGCTTAGCAAGTAAGTTTGTTGTTAAACCAAAACTTGTCCCTTCAAGACCAGCCTTTTTACTCGGAAGTGAGTCACATTGGAGCCAGATATGACAAAACACTAGTCATAGTCTTGATATGAAGGATAGCCCAGCAGCCATAAGGAAATGGTCTGTATGTTGAAGGTGAGGCACAAAGGGCCAGGCAGCCGTGCATTATGCGCATTCATTATGTGGCAGATGGGCCTGGTGGTTTAATGTTTGTTTGGGGTCCCTGTAGCACAGAGTGGGGTGGGCCCCAAACCCAGATGGATGCCGCTTCATATAGTGTCAGAGCACCGGGGTCCTCTTGCACAGTTCTGTTACGAAGGCTATTTAGATTGTTATTTTACTACCACTTTACTACCACTGAAATCTGCCTCTCTTCTGCCCTGGTCTTATCAGCGTCTTGTCTGTGTTGGACTGTCAATTGTTTTTTTTTTAGGTAATATAATTGTAATTTCTCCTTGAGGAGAGGTTAAACAAGAGATAATTTATTTTTCTCATGGAGAAAACATACATTTTCCTCACATCTTTGAGGATCTTGAAAGTGGAGGAGTTGGATACATCTATCACCTCGTGATCCAGCCTCTTTCCCTTTATCTTCCTCCCTCTCTCTCTCTCTCTCTCTCTCTCTCTCGTTTATATTTCAGTCCCAAAATATCAAATTAGGTGCTATCAACAGCAATTAGGAGGTGTCCCGCCAGGCTTTTTATGGTTTAATAGGGACAGGGTGATTCAGCGCTTCTGTGTATTATATGTACTCGGAGCCTGAGGGCCCCTGGGAATTCAATCAGGTAATTTGGTGTTTAGATGTTAGTGTGCCTCGCTTGCCTCCATAGGCCAAATTGCTTCATTAGATTTAACCTTCGGCAGGAAACATAGACAACAGAGTCGCAGCACACATATGCAACATTATGAGATTCGTTAATCTTACAATGTAATTCTTGTATTGTGAAGGGCTTCCTTGCATTAACCTGGTGTAACAGTAGGCAGTAGATAGCCCCCAGCAACAGTAGGTAGCAGTGCAGTATGTGCGTTGTGTAAATCTCCCTCCTGACAGCTGAAGAGTCGTGCTATTGAGAGGGCTAGCGGCCGCTTGACTACCAATCCGAGGTGCTGCATTTTGCGAGTTGGAGTCCAGGCTAGTGCAGGGCTGAGTCACGCGGTCGACACAACGCAGGTTACACTGGCTGCCTCCAAACTCTCGCCAGTCAAGGTGCAAGACTACTAAGTTAGCAGCTGACTCTTGTGTGTACCTGGGTCTTGGTACTTGGTTCTGATCCGACAGCCATGCATGCTCAGGCCCTGATCTGTCCCCTAGTCCTCCTCTTGCTACTGTCTTGCTTCTGTCCTACTGGATTGCACCGTCAGTGCTGAGGGATTGGTCATATACTCCCATTCAGGTCAGTGGGCATTGGCCCCTCTAACCATGCTGTCCTTCGGAGCTATGTGGCCTTAACTGGGGCCCATGTGGTGATCTTAAAGCAGACCCAGCACCACATTCTTCAGCCTCTCAGATAAGCAGAGATGGTGGATAGCCCCCCACCACACACACACACACACACACACACACACACACAGACAGACAAATGCAAACACACCACCTGCTTTTGCTTAGTAGGATCTGCTCAGGCTGTGGAATTTGCTGTCAAACAATAAGGAAGTGTTGTCTGATGGTTTGTGATAAGTGTGGATTGTTGGGGTGTGTTGGAGTGTGCTTGAGGGGGTCAGGCTTTGCATCCCCACTTCCCTAGTCTTGTTTGGGTTTTCAGACAAGACCCCCATGTCTTCCAGCTGAGTCTGATTCAGATATAGGATCTAGAGTTCAGAAATATCTCTCAACCGTCTCATTCCTGCAGCACCTCAGGCTGTGCCTCTCTCTCTCTCTGTGCCTCTGTATATCTTCGTCTCTATATTTGTGTCTCTATTTCTCTGTCTGTCTTCATCTGAGCCGCTTGCACTATCTCTGTCTGACTCTGTCTTTCTTCTCCCTCTCCCTCTCACTCTCTCTCTCCTTCCTTCCTCCTCCTCTCCTCAGTCTCTCTATAGAGAGCTGGTGTGTGCTGCAGTGCACCGGGCTGGGCAGGGCTGGGCTGGCAGTACTCAGGCCCCAGCTGGGGGGTGCCCAGACAAGCTTCCCTTTGTGCGGTTCGGATCGGTGGCCTTGAGGGCTCCCACTTGGCTGTTTTAGCATGACGGCCATGACGTCTCTAGTGTGATTACAGTGCAGTCAGGTCTGGTGTAGATGACCTCCTAGTCCTATTGTTCTAGTTATGGATGACCCCTCCTATGCTAGTGTTTGGGTGCAGATGACCCCTCCTAGTGTTTGGGTGCAGACGACGCCTTCTAGTCCTAGTGTTCTGTTATGATGCAGATGACTAGATGTACCACATAGCGGTACAAAATATGACCGCCGCTGAGTCCTGTACATCCATTCCGCGAAAATAAATCACATTAATCAATTTGTCTCCATCTTCTACTCCATCCCCCACTCTTGAAACTTTTGTGTATGCTTGTTTGGCATGTGTGTTTGCTGGCCGCACAGAAAGTAGCCTACTGGCGCTGCAAAGGTGAATAGATTTGTAGCACTTGCCAAAAAATTTGTAGCATTGTTATAAAACCTTTAAAATCTCTAAACAATCACAAGTAGGGCAGTTCATCACAGTCCATCATCGCAACTGGTCTGATGAAAGGTACACCTGTAGGCTGCATTGTATTTGGGAAAAGCAGAAGGTAGTATTATAGCAGTATAATGTATATATTTATTTATTATTAAACAAAACAATCCCTGTCAGTTCCATGCAGTTTTCAACAGCTATCAAGAAGAGAGGTCATGTCATGGATTTTTGTGAATGTTTCTTTTTCTACATATGCAAAAGTTTAGTCATCTAGTTCAGTGGTTCTCAAATGGGGGTACGCGTACCCTGTGGGTACATGAGATTTTAACCCTTAGAAGCCGATTGACGCAAAGTGCGTCAAAAAACACATCCTTTCTTCTCTGTTACATTGCTCCGCTGTTCATAGCAGCGAGATGAAGCCTTGATTACATGACAGAGCAAAAGAGGGGCTTTCCAACGAGACCACGCATTTGTCGACGTTAAAGTATGAAGATTAAAAAAAATCATGAAATTAAATCAAATTGCATCATATTTACAGTATACTTTTCTGCGTTCACCTGCGCACCCATACTCTCGTTTGAATTACTCGCGAACCCGTGAACGCATAGATAGCAAGTATGTCGATCCTTCTGGCTTATAAAAACAGACGAAGTGACTGCAAAATAATAACGTCATGTACAAAAACCAACTGCAAACCCATTACTCTCGTTTGAATTACTCGCGGAACTGTGATCGGATAGATATGCCACGCATGTCAGATAAAAGAGGAGACACAGAGCTATCATTTGATACCAAGTATATCCTTCTGGGTTATAAAACAGACGAAGTGACAAATTATAACTTCATATATAGCTCGATTTATCTCACGTTTTTGTCTGTTTTTGTGGCAAAGCATGTTTATAATCCAACGCTATTGTGTGTTTCTTTATGGCAAAGAATGTTCATAATCCGGTTTTGAGATCCTAGTAAATTCCTGCATGGCATCCAATTCAAGGAGTCATGAGTGCAGACAGGCACACGCTAACACATAAACTTGGGTCAGGTCAGGTCAGATCAGTTCGTGTTACAGATATGGAGCGCAGAAAGGTCATTTTTAATCACTAAATAAAAAAAATGGCATTTATTTCTGTAAGGCGCACACCACATCTGTAAATTGCTCATCCCCAGAGAATCCCTCCACCATGGCAATGATGTTGCCAGATTCAGGACAGTCTGCCCTATACACACATTAAATGCATGTAGAGCTATGAGCTTGCTGTGGTGAGATACATGTCAAAATATAATATTTTTTATAATACGCTTTTTATATTTTAATTCTTTAAAAATCAAAATAAAGTCAATGTTAGTACTAATACATGAAATGATAGCAGATCTGGATAGCCTAGATTTAGCCAGGAAAAAAAACAATATATAATATGTGTGTGTGGCACTTACAATGACCAGAATAAATCCTAATAAATGTATAAATAAATGTAGTGAAAATGCCCTAAAAACAGCTTAGGGTACTAAGGGTTAAAATATACATATATTTAAAAAGTAGAATCCATGCAAAAATACTTAAAAAACAATTATTTAATAAATATTTCAGGAAAATATACGTTGTATGTGTTTATTAGTTCCAAAGTTTAATAAATTAGACACTGATGGCACAGTGCTCTGTTTTAAGTATTTTTTCTCAACTAAAAATGCTTTGCGCTGGTTAGGGGGTACTTGGCTGAAAAAATATTTCAGGGGGTATATCACTGAAAAAAAGTTGAGAACCACTGATCTAGTTCATATGATATTCAGCTTTATTGTCAATGCAGTGGTGTCAATACCCAGTGGTGCAAATAACTGACATGTCCAAAAGGGCCTTCATGAAATGCGTCGCTAGACTGTTCATACACATTTTAACGGGCCAAGTTGAAGAGCTGCTGTCCGTTATTGTTCGTGCAAATATAGGCTGATTCATGTTCCCTTGCATTTTGCAACTGTGAGGTCTATGGTAAGTCTGGCTTTCGCCAGACCAAGCTCAATCTTTTAAGAAATCGGAAAAGAAATCACTGGCAGATCAGGCTGGGTTCACCATGGGCGCCCGATAGAAATATTGTTTCATTTTGCGATTGAAATATCCATGCACTGGCGCCCCCTCTGCGACGTGTTCGCCCCCCGGTTTCAGAGCTATTCTAAATGCAAAAATGCATAGAGGGAGTTATGACAAAACCGTGACTGTTAAAGGAAAATTCCGGTATTTAGCACTTTAAGTCCCTTTTCTGGTTTGTTTTGAATGAACTGGTGAGTGATAAATGAGTGGTCGACACCGAAATGTTGACGATTGGTCTCGACTTTTCTGACTCGTTTTGAATTGCCTTTGACTAGTCAGAGTGGCTGCCTACAGGCATGCTCAAACATGTCCTAAAACAACCCTTAACATTAGTTTTCAAAACTGTGCAACTCACCGAGTGGTTAGTGGTGTTCGTTGATTATTAAAATCAAATATTATTTGCTATTGTGGAACTATTTTTTCAGGCACCTCACAACTGTCTATAAACTTCCGCTCAATATTTGAGCCTGAAGCATAGACGGTGGCGCAGTAATATCAACGTGCAATGAGTCTTCCAACAGAAATCAATGGGATTTTACAAAATGCCAATTAAACACGACAGAAACTGTATTTCGCTACGCTACTTGTTTTGGAACATCAACGAACACCACTAACCACTCGGTGAGTTGCAAGTCTAAACCCACTTTAGACTTTTTTTAACTTCCAACAAAATTACGTCTCAGTCGTTTGTCTCACAACGATGTGCCATCTGGTGGACAAACAACTATATATACGTAACACCAATACTGGAAATGCAGCCAAATGATGATAAATATTTGGTTTTCCTTTAATCCTACCTGAACTGCATTTTTTGGGTTTCAGGGGGCCCAGCGTGGTGGCGGGGTTTGGCCCCCAGGGACCAAACGAAATTCTTCGTAAAAGTCTAGTGGGGCTACATACCCACCAAATTTCATGTGCCTCGGTGTTTCGGTGTCCCGGGTATCGTTGACCAAAAATTCAGGAAGTATATGACGGAAAAAAAAAAAAACTATGACAATCACTTATATGACCGCTTCGCTAGCTTGCTCGCTTCTGTGCATGACCCCTCCCAGTCTTTGGGTGATGAGTCCTGTCCCCTTTCCTGTGCTGTGCTCACTGTTTCACATACTTCAATGATGAACTTGTGCATTCAGTCCTCTATGGAGATTTATCTATATTGACTCTTTGTGTATACATTTAATAACTCATGTGTGTCATTTAGTAGGAATCTTCTTTTAAAAGGCTCATTGATTTTCTTGTGGTGAAATTGTGGCTTTTGTGTCTGGACTCGTTTTTTTATTTACGCATGAGGCAGTGGACAGCTGAGCTTAGTTCCTGCTTATCTTAGTGATTCCTCACCGCGTCTGACAGATGTAGAGAAACTGATCAGGATGGAATTTGGGGAACAAAAACAGGCCTTGGCTTGTGGATAGAGTGGGAGTGCAGTCATTTATTTTTTTAATTGTGTGTGTTTGAGTTTGGAGTGTGAGTCACTTTTACACTTTGAGAGGTGAGAATCACCCGGGACCTCATGGTTCAGTTCAGTTGTGAAGGCTGTGTGTTTGTCTTCCATATGATGAACACACTCTCTGTGAACGTGAGTTGTGATGATACAGATGAATACTGGCCAGATCAAGAGGCACTTTTTGCACCATAGCATAGTCATGTATTTTTGCTAGTCTCATATTTTTTACCAGTCATTAATATTAAAGCCGGTCAACTAAATTCAGTGCAGAGAAGTTATATAAACAAGACTGCAGAGGCCCATCATGCATTGCTCTGGTACATGAAGTCAGTAGCACTTCATACTTGATTTGTATTTTGAATGAATGCAGTAAAAAGGGGTAAGAATAATATTGTGCTATAGTATCTCAGTATAGTATATTAGTTGTATAGTATACTAGCAGTGTAGTATCATATAGTCTGATTGTAGTATGGTATAGGGTAGCCTGTCCGCAGAGGCCCGTAATCTATTGCTCTTGAACAGAGGCCAATAGAAAGGTTAGTCATTGGCAGCATTGACGATAGCATTTCGATTTTGTTGTATAATCTAACTGCTGCAGCAGTAGCAGTGTTGTTTGTGCAAATTGCTACTTTACAGCACTCAAGGCTAGTCATTCATTTCTAATTAGGCTTCAGGATGTTAGTTACAGCCAGTTTCTCCTCACAAGTATTCTTTACTGAATGTGTTTTTGTGCCTTGCAGAAGGGCTTCAATTGCATGTTTGCAAATGTGTGCATGCTAATTATAAAGTGTTAAATATCAATACATGATGCTATCACACATGACCTTACAGTAGAGGTTTTTTAACAACCTTAAAGGCGTGCGTTTTTGAACATTCTAACATAACATTCCGTTCCGCAACAATTCAAGGTTCTTAAATTCTATGTTGAATTCAATAAAGTTATAGCCTGGAGGACCAGACCCAATATGAAAGATTAAGGGTCTGGCCACGAATAACGTAATGGCCCAACTCGAGGAGCGGCACCAAGCACGCATTTGAAAACCTCTCTGCACGCAATTGGATAACACTATACGATCAATGTTAACTGACTGATTCCGGACTTCGACACAATTGGATAACACTACGTCTGTCATCTGTTTAGCTTACCTCTGGCCCGCCTATATCAGATACACAGATGTGATTGGTTCCCCGCGATGCAAGGGGCAAAAGTTACGCGCATCATTACTCGTTGCCAGAGTCTCTCGCTGAGCAAATGCTTCCGCGAGAACTCTGGATTCCCAGGGTAATGAAGTTATAGAAACAAAGAAATATTGTCTGAAATATGACACACACATGCTCAGTCATCCTAGGTCTGGTTGTTCCCAGTCAATTCAATTCAATTCAATTGAGCTTTATTGGCATGACAAAAAATACAATTTGTATTGCCAAAGCATACATGTACATAGTAGTGTGTAAAGAAAGAAAACAAAACATCATGCATCATACATTACTGCAACGGCAGTGTGTGTGTATGTGATGGTGTGGATGGGAATGCATGTAAGTGTGCGTGTGTGTGTGTGGCAATGTGTGCGTTTGTGTGTGTGTGTGTGTGTGTGTGTGTGTGTGTGTGTATGTGTTTGACTTTTTGTGTGACTCCCTTTGTTTATGGCAAGCATCTACATATCTTGCTGCGACTCTTGCGCTCTTTTGTTCCTCTCCTAATAATATTCTTAGACTTGGATCCTTAAAGTTTTGAAGGTCTGGAAGCATTTCTCTGAATTTAGGAAAGAATTGATCTCATATTTCTTTTCATTAGCAGCATTTAGCCAAAAAGTGAAGCTCTGTTTCTATGGCACCTTGGTTGCAGTTGATGCACAGTCTTCTCTCGATAGCTAGACTGTGATTGCTTAGTCTGTACCTGGTCAAGGTTTTTCTCTGTCTGGTATCAGTGACTGTGAATAGGTAGTCTGCCACAGTGTACTCTCTGTTTAGGGCCAAATAACATTGAAGTTTATTTTGTCTTTTCAGTCCAATATGATAAGTAATTTTGTTTTTCTGCATTTATAATTTGATTAGGCCCAATTGTTTGAGAAAGGGTGGCCAGGTCCTGAGGCTGTCGTGTTAGTTGTACTATTAGTGTGATTTTTAGGACTAGCTGGATGAGGGGGCTTGTTTTTACACTCATCCCTTGGCTTTTTAGGGCTTTATAACAGTCATTGTGCCAGGGGGGCAAATGAATTGCGTGTGTGTCAGGTTTCTGATGAAATGCCGTTGTTATCTCCACCAACGTGACTGGGTCTGGAGCCTCAGCTGGAAATGAACCTGGCTGGCTATTCTTGCGCAACTGGGGCAGTACTGTCACGTACACACACACAGACACACAGACTCATTTTGACACAGTCACAAAAAGACACTGATATAGCACAACAGACACACACACACACACACACACACACACACACACACACTCATACAACCCCCCCCCCCCCCCCCCCCCCATTCTCTGGGGGCATATCTGTAATCAGAGCGGAAAGTAAAGGGAAACCCATATCTCATAGTCCCTGGTCCCTGGCTCCTAGCTGGCTCAGGACCACTGCTGCCATCGCCACAGTGCAGGGCAAAGCCACCCGATCACTCACCAACACGCGTAACTCTATCCCAACCACATCCACATCCACGTCCACACACACGTAACTCAGTCGCCACCACGTCCAGATCTACATCCATACATGCATAACTCAGTCGCCATCCATATCCATACAGAAAAAATGCATAAAAGGCATAAACTACAAATAAACTACCTTCTCTTGACCAAGGCAACACATGTAGAAATGAGATGACGTAGATTGCTTTACAAGTGCGGTGGGGATTTAGCATGGTTAGTGGGGATTTACTGTGGAAAATGAGGATTTGGCATGGAGACTCTCTGTCTCTCTCTGTCTCTCTGTCTCTGTCTCTGTCTCTCTCTCTCTCTCTCTCTCTCTCTCTCTCTCTCTCTCTCTCTCTCTCTCTCTCTCTCTCTCTCTCTCTCTCTCTCCTCCACTACCACTGTTGAACTGAAAAGGCATACAGGCAGTGTGCCAATACCAATGTGGTGCACTGTAAAACATCACACAGAATGCCAGCTCTGCTCCACACACACACACACACACACAAGCCTTACAGGGTATTGCAGCAGCACTGTGGAAAAGTCACTGTGCGTTGGTGTGTGTTTGGTCATTAGGGTGGTCCTTATATGGGGTAAAAAAAAAATTTTGGGAAATGTTTAACTCTCACCCCCTAAATGTGTTAGGATATCAATAAAAACACACTGTGCAAAATTTTGAATTGTTCCCACAATATCTAGAGGTTGCTCAAGGCCTTTTATATTTCCAGAATCGCTAATTTTTGCAGAACATTTTAAGAACACAAAAATAAAATAAAATGCAATATTATGTTTAATAACACAGGCACTGTGGTAGTGTGGTAAACAACATACAACATCAAAATCATAGAAAGAAAGAAACAAACAAACCAAAATCACTTGTCATGCTTGTATGACGTAATGACAATGTTGAACTCCACTATAGTATAGTATCATCATATTGTACAGTTGTACACCTGAGACGTCCATTTTCACTCTGGGCCAGAGGAAAGTCTCTATTTTATGGATTCTTGAGATGAATGAGTGCATCCTGAAATGCAATATCAAACAGGTCTCCTAAATGGTCTACAAAGGCCTCTACATTGGACTGCTGAGTCTTGGAAGTTCTCTTGGCATTTTTCTTGGCTTCTGCCATTTGTCCTCAAGTGTTTCCAGTTGTTTTATGGCATGATGTTGGGGACGAACGGGAATCCTAGCCTTGTCCTAGAATACCAAGAATACCCTTCTTTTATCACCGCGGTTGCACTTTCATGACGTTTTTTTTCAATGTTTTATGTGATACCCTTGGGTTTGGCCCTTGAGTCGTGGATCTGCTCGAGGTTTCTTCCTATATGTATCTTCAATTCTAGGGAGTTTTTCCTCGTCCCTGTTACTCATGGGCTCTCTTTAAATGTTTAACACTCTGTAAAGCGTCATGACACATGAGTAATGTTTTGCCGCTCTATAAGTGAAATTAAATTGAAATTGATATTACAACACGCATGAAACCTGCTTCTTGGAGGGTAACTTTGTTCCAGTTATTTCATTCTCTTCTGATCCGAGTAACCATATAGCGGACTTGCTTCGTGTTGCTTCAGCCATTGTCTCAGTGTATATTGTCTACTGTGCTTCATTCACATTGAAGTGTTCTTGCTTTGAAAGACATATCACAACTAAAACAGGAGTTGCTATGAAAATTGCTCACAACAACATATTATTGGGAAATACCGGAATCAGCAGATGAGATCAGCAAATCATCATTGTAAATTTGCATGGACAATATGGAATTCCCATTTTAAGATTCATTAGGTGATGTAGGTAAAACCACCACATGTGGTCACCAATAATCAATACACATTGTCATTGACTGCATGGTCAAATAAGTCCATTGCTGTCATAAGCATATATTATTAAACAATTATACATGCTAGCACAATGTATCATATAATACGCGAAAAATATATATGCACATTGCACAATATGTGTTAAAACTTCAAAGGTGTTGAGCAACCTCTAAATATATGCACATTGCACAATATGTGTTAAAACTTCAAAGGTCTTGAGCAACCTCTAAATATTGATTAATATTGATAAAAATTTGCCCAAATTGTTTTTTTTATTTATTCAAACATATTTGTGGGGTGAGCGCATGAACTTTTAAAAGTTGAAAAATAAGGACCACCCTATTGGTCATGTCCTAGTGATGGGTTGATGCGTGTGTGTGTTTTATGTGGTTGGTGTAGAGTCGTGTGGTTTGATGCTGTTTGTGGATGTGCTTGTGCCCCTCTCTGCTGGATGTGCTGAGGGAAACTGAACTGACAACTCCTCTGCTGTATGTAATGGATGCCCAGACATGCAGGAAAACATTGTGTAACTCTGCTTTTTAACCTTTTTCTCTTCCCCCCCCCTCTAGCCCTTTGAGCCCAGTGATTTGCTGCAGGGTCAGAACGTTACCAAGGTCCTCAGCACTCTGGTGGCTCTCAACAAAGTCACTGCAGGTAAACAAAATCACTTTTCGTGTGTGTGTGTGTGTGTGTGTGTGTGTGTGTGCACGCATGCCAAAGATACTGCAAATGCAGTCACCATTTCAAGCATGTGCATCATGTGTGTGCTAGAAATTCAGACAGTGAGGCATTGTGTTGATGTTGTTTCAGCTCTGTTTACCCGTCATAAACTGTTCTTCCCATTTTTGTCTGATTGGTTTTTGAAATGTCTCTTTGTTTCCCTTACTTCCCCATTGCCTGTCACTCATTTGTTTTTATGTCTCTCTCTCTCTCTCTCTCTCTCTCTCTCTAGACATCAGTGTGGGTGGTGACTCTGTGGGCTCTCGCCTCTCCTCCACACCGCGGATCAAGTCCTTTGAGTCTCTGTCCTCTCAATCCTCCCTGGCACGATCCTCTAAGTCTCTCCACAACCAGTTCCGGAGCCTGGTGAGTAACACACACACACACACAGCAAATGTGTTTAAAAGGAAAAGAGAGTGTTTGTTGTGCTGGAACATCATGTTTCCTGTGATGGAGTGAGTGATGGAAAATAGTTGAAGGTTCTTCCTGTCTTGTGTGCATGTTGATACATAGGTGGTGTGTTTTTGTTTTGATAAATGGGACGGCTGTCCTCTAAAGTGCACTACACCATTAGGGAACACTGCTTATTTATGGCACTGTCAGTGTTGCAGCAGCATCATCATTACAACTCCAGTAGCATTTCAAATCGTTGATGACGAAAACCACTACAGGCTCCACCTTAAGACGAACATTGCATTTCAAAGAGAAAGATGTGACGTTGGGTAAATGGTAAATCCCTTGACCTTTTTAGATTGTCAGTTTGTTATATGGTGGTGTTGGCACTGCTCGGGGAGCCATCACATTAAGCTGGTTGACTAAGTGAGCAGACAACATGGAGCTGTGTTTGAGAACACAAGCAGGCAAGCCAGAATCACTTGTCAAAGCTGTTTTTGTTGTGGAGTCTAAGGAGCCATGTAAAAATAGCTCTGATACATCCTCTAATGAGCATTGTTATACCAAAAAAACAACAACACCACATGACAGTGCTTGTCACCTTTCATAGGGGCATAGTCATAATTGTGGGCTTCACTAATAGTCACTGAACAACTCTCTGACTTTCTCAGTCAACTGCAAAACTGCACTTGCCATTTCCCAGTACACTGAATATTGCCCATTTCATTGCTTGGCTCCTGTCCCTGTGCTTTACCTAATCCCTTAGCTAGCCGATACAGGTTTGGTACCATCCTAAACTCTTTAAGTACTGTAGCTGTTTTGAGTCTGGTAGACTCTCCATATCCCTTTTTTATTTATCATTCCGTCTCTCACTCTCCACCTGACTCTCCCTCTCTCTCTCTCCCATTCTCTATCTGTCTGTCTGTCTATTCTCTTCATTCTCCCTGTCTCGCTTTCTCTCGTCTCCCCTCCTCCCTCTCTCTCTCTCTCTCTCCCTCTCCCTCTCCCTCTCCCTCTCCCTCTCTCTCTGTCTCTGTGCCGTAGGACATGACTGAGAACAGTAATGCCCAGCTGGTGGTGAAGGCTCGCTTCAACTTCCAGCAGACCAATGAGGACGAGCTGTCCTTCTCCAAGGGTGACATCATCCATGTCATCCGCACTGAGGAGGGAGGCTGGTGGGAGGGCAGCTTCAACGGGAAGACCGGCTGGTTCCCCAGCAACTACGTCCGCGAGATCAAAGGTGACAGGAAGTCCAGTCTTGTTTTTTTTGTGTGTTGTTGTTGTTGTTGTTGTGGGGAGAGGGGTTTAGATAGGACAGCACAGAGAGACAGGAAATGAGAGGAAGTAAGATTGGGATTAGGAGAAGGGAAATTGGAGCATGGGCCTCAGAGCTGTAGATGATGAAGGTAAGGTAAGGTCTACTCCACAGCCTCTCCCAGTGAGCTGCCTCTTGAAAGCCTCTTGGATGGGAGTCAGTGAGGTGGGGTGCAGAGTGTGTCTGCTACCTCGGGTATCTCTGATGAATCCAAAGGATTTGGATGCCTGAATACTTTCTGCTGATGCTTAGGATGTTTTGGAGAGAGAGGTAGCTGTTTGAATCAGAATTGTTTGAATCAGAAGTTTGATTACTGGTATTCCAAAATGCCCAAGAGTTTTAACTCCATAGCAGATTAAATCGTTACAGTGATATGAGATTAAGATGATGAGCAAAGAAAATGGGTCTTGAACGGTTGAAGTAGACTTGTGGTCTACAATTAAAATGCTGTATTTGTGTTAAATGGCATATTGATGTGACTCTGGGTTAATGAACGTGTGGTGAACCTGTGCTGTCTCTCTGCTCTCCCAACAGAGAAGCCCGTGTCCCCCAAGTCTGGTACGCTGAAGAGCCCCCCAAAAGGGTTTGACACCACTGCCATCAGCAAGACCTACTACAACCTGGTAAGCAAGAACACCATGATGGCATGATGGGGCCTCTCTGGAGAGCCCTGAGGAGGCCAGTGTAAAGGAGTGTGTCGGTGCTCGCTCTGCTGATGAGCTATGGGCAGGTGGTGGCTGATGTTAAGTTCCCCCTCCACTGTAAAGCACTTTGGGTACCTAGATAAAGTGCAATATAAATGGAATCTGTTGTTGTATAAATGTAAGCTGCTGTTGTTTATTTGATCCCAGAGTCGTGATGTGACCGGAAAAGTCTACTACTGAGTGAGCTGTTAATACATCGATTTGTTTATTCTTAAACACCAAACAGGCAGAAAGCAAACATACTCTGCCACTGCCTTGTGGAGTGACTCTTTGGGCTTGACTTCTATTTTGAGTGTGCCTAGACCACGCCCCATTCAAAGCTGTATATAATGCTAAGCACAGGGTCTCTGTTTGTTGTAGAGCAGTGGTTTTCAAATGTTTCACAATGAGTACCACCTCATTAAACAATTGGCTCGCAAAGTACCACCATTATGACCGGCATCAAAATACAGTAGCGTAGGCCCATTTAACTACATATCTTACATTGTACATATTGTTTTGCATTGTTTTTTTTGTTTTTTTAAAGAAAGACAAGAACTCATTTAAATTTAACTTCAGTGATTGCATGGTTAAGTTTTTTTTGTATTATATATTTTGATATCATTTGAATTTGAAGTGATTATTTAGTCTTTATGAAAAGAGTAGAACCTCTTGGAAACTCCTAAAGAGTAGAGAGAGTCCACGCAACACCAGTGGTGCCCATACCATAGTTTGATAACCGCTGTTGTAGAGGGTGTAATGGCAGATGGTGAAATGGCATTTTTCTGAGTTGTCAAACAACAATGCCTCTAGACTTGCTATTCTTGGTTTGATGCTGAATGCATGAATGAAAGATGTGGTCTCGTGGCATTCTTGAGCATTGTATTAATATTAATGTTGTACTCTAGACTTGCTGTCAGCCACATTAAATTGTCATTATCGTGCTTCAACAGAAAATGTAAAAAAATGCATATTTAAAACACTTCAAAGTATCAAGATAAATACAATGTTGAGGAATGCACGGAAATCTGTTTTGTTCATAGTTTCGTCAGCATTGCATCTTTAAAGCAACACCAAATAACTTTTCCTCTGTTGCACACACTATTTGTTTATCAAGCACCAGCTTTGCAAGTAACAATGTCCACAGACAAGGTAGAATATGTTGCATTATTTTATGAAAGTACGATGTATTGCGACATCAGATGCAAGTCAAATTTGTAGTTTCTCATGTCTCATTCCATCGAACTACAGATCCGCTAGCCGATCCGGCAAACTTACATAGTGCGGTTATAGCCGATAGAGGGCCGCGAAGCGAATGCAGAAAGTGCCGTTCACCCTGTTACGAGTTGATGGACCACTGAAACGATTTTGGAAACATTATTTTAAGGTACAAAAAACTCTTTGGTGTTGCTTTAAGGCGAGTCGAGAGCTATTTTTGTTGCTGCAAACAGAGGCGGCATATTTCCCTTGTAAAGGGTCCGGGGTGTAGCTGAGGGAGCTGGGTTGTAGCTGAGGGAGCTGGGTTGTAGCGGTGTACCTTCCACAGACCAGAGTTCACTGTGTAGGGAATGAGAGGATCTCCTCCCGAACGCAGGCCTGGTTTGACAGGCTGTCTTTGTCCCTGTAATACTCGCTCAACAAGCAGGTTTCTGTGCTTAACTTCTTTACCTGACTTGCCTTTTGTTTTGATTCTATAAGCGTGTCTCTTGGTTCTGCATTTGTGCGTGTGTGTGTTCCCTCGCCTCAGCTGCCTGCTTGAGCAGGCGAGATGTGTGTGTTGAGGGGAGTCATGCTCCTGTAGGCGCTCGGCTAGTGTTGCCAGCATGATGGATGGATGAAGGGGGAGGGGATGAGAAGAGTAATTATAGGGTAGGGGAGAAGTGAGGTCACAGGCTGGGGTAACAAGTGTGTGCATGTGTGTGTGCGCACGTGCGTGTGTGCGCATGCATGCTTGTGTGTAAATAGGAGTGTGTGTGTGTATGTTGTGTAAGTAAAAGGTGGTATGGCAAGATGAGGTCAGAGACTGGTGAGAAGTGTATGTGTGTGTTTGTGTGTGTTTGCATGAATGAGTTTGTTTGTGTGTGTTTATGAGTAAGAGGTGACACTGTGAGAAGTTGAGGAGAAGTAAGGCTAGATGTGTTGTGTCTAAGTGTGAGTAAAATGCAGCTTGCTGAGACATGAGGTCATAAGCCAGAGTTAGGAGTGGCCTGGGTGTGTAGTTTTTGGGAAAAGTATTTGTCTTCAATGGTGCACTATGTCATCCATGTCCTGGTTAATCTGAACTGGATTAAGGGTGCAATGGTACACAAAAATGACAATTTGATACAGTACTGCTAGTCTAACATTGACAATATTACTGATTGCTCTTCACATATAAGCAGGAATAACATTTGAAAAGGTGTCATGTTTTTTCACAATACTTATCTAAACTGACATATGGTCCACCACTATGTTTGTGTGGGAACTTGTGGGAAGACTGCATTTGGTACATTCGGTACACATCTGTATTGAACCTAACATCCTGTGCCTAAACGGTTGGGTATAAACACCTTTACACCCCTAGTCTGGAGCAATGAAATATTGTGACCAGACGGCCTGTGCTGGGATGCTATATAATATAATATAATATAATATAATATAATGGGTCTTATTTGCTTTGAGGAAGCTCATTGAATAAAACCAAGAATTTCTCTCTGCCTTGCCAGGTGCTTCAGAACATTCTAGAGACCGAGACGGAATATTCCAAAGACCTGCAGAACCTTCTGTCCAATTACCTGCGCTCGCTCCAAAACACAGACAAGTGAGTTTCGTTGTCATGGAAACAGCAGTTTGACATTCCACCTGTGTTATGTTAAAAAAAAAAAATCAAGACCAACAGATTCGACACATGGCCCCCTGTTTTATGCGTCATTCCACATGATTGGGGACATCATCACATGATCTCAATATGCTTTATCAGTATGGAGGATGCAGTATGCATCAGTGTGTAACAGTAACGTTTACCCAGTTACCAGGTCAACAGGGATGATTATCTTTGCCAACAAACAACTTTGCAGGGGGTGTTTTTGTTTGTTTTCTTGCTTATTGCTCTCTCTAGTGTTGACATGTTTTTGTTCAGGGAAGAGTAGAGTGTTCTTTTTATTTCTTCTGCTCTGTTTGTCTAATTGAGAACATTGACTGTCCTCACACCATGCCCTGTTAAGCAGCCACGCTGGGGGTTTATCAGCCACACTGTTCAAACTGTGTTTGTGGTGGGGAGGGTGATTAGACCTTTGTCTTTGTTCAGATCTGCATCCTCTCACTCTGCTCATAAACCAGACATATGAGTCAATATGTGATGGTGTGTCGGTCTGACCTTTTTCCATCTCCCACACATTTCTATTTTTCTTCCGTTTCCCCCACATTCTACTTTCATCCTTTTGTTTACTTGTCCGCTTCTCTCTCCTCTCTTTCGTTCTCTCTCTCTCTCTCCATCCCTTCCTGGTCAGGCTCAGTAGCTCAGACATCAGCGTCATCCTGGGGAATCTGGAGGAGATCAGCACGTTCCAGCAGACTCTTGTCCAGTCCCTGGAGGACATCACCAGGTAGCCCCTGCCCCCCCAAACACTGACACACGTGCGCGCACACAGCCGCACACACACACACACACACACACACACACACACACACACACACACACACACACACACACACACACGCGCGCGGACACACGCGGACACACTCACCCCCTAGCCCAGAGGCCCATCCCAGAACCCATAGCTAAAGATGCTTGAAGCTTTACCCTCCATTTATTTAGCAGTGCTTTTACCCGAAATAACTTAGTGATTTGTTTATCAGCACTTATGCATTCTGGGAATTGCAGGACTGCCTGTCTTTGTCAGTTGGGCTAAAGAACAACTCTAAGCATTCCAGACAGATTTCCATACATTATGACAAACGGTAGACTTTCCCAACTTGTTTTGCCATCATCTGGCTGAACAGGGAGTGGCTGTTTTCCACTGCAGAGATTCACCACACTTTTATGCACAGTTCCCTGAGGGTATTACAGCTCACTACTGACATCTAGTGGAGAACGTTTTTAATGAACAGGTGTCAATCCCACTTCATCTACACTTCACAAATTAAGCCACATAAAAAATGGAAAGCCACATATGCATTTACATAATTTCCATGACAGATTCTGTAGTGTGACTACAGTGATTGATTGATTGATTGATTGATTGATTGATTGATTGATTGGTTGGCTGTCTTCCTCTCCCGTCATCAGACACCCAGAGACGCAGCAGAGGGTGGGAGGCTTCTTCCTCAAGCTCATCCCCCAGATGAAGTCTCTGTACGTGTGCTACTGCTCCAACCACCCCTCCACTGTCAACGTTCTGATGGAGCACAGGTGCGTTACGCTCCCATTCCACCCCAGGGGCTGTGCAGCGAGACTGAGGGAGGTGGAAACGGGTTTATGGAAATGAGGGTTGTTGTTGGCAGGGTTTACTGTGTGCGTTGTTATGTTTGGTTGCCCCCGGTTGTCGCTGTGTCCTTACTGTCTAATAGTTCATACTTCCCTTCTTATCTTTCTTCTTAGTCTGTCTTCTCTTTTGTTTTCTTTTTTTCTTGCCTTTTCTTCCTCATCCCCTCTTCCTTTGTCTTTCTTCTTCATTTCAGCCTCTCGTGATCTCTCCATCTGTCTATGTCTTTGCCTGGCAGCTCCCTAACTCTCTCTATTGCTCTCCCTGTTTTTCCCTCTGTCTCTCTCTCCATCGTTCACCATCCCCTTCTCTCTCTCTTCTTATCCTCCCCTCCCTCTCTCTCACTCCCTCCCTCCCTAAATTAAATTAAATAAATTAAATCCCTAAATTAAAATTATCATTAACTTTTAATGGTGTTATGACATTTTCAAGTGCCTGGGGGTGGTGTGATGAGATTGCAGAGGATGGGCGATCTCTTTCAGTGTGATTTGGAGACATGGGAAGGGTTTGATGATGTTAATGTCTTAGTGGTGTAATTGACGTTAGTACGGTAGACAATGATCTATTAGAGATATGTTAAACTCTCACTCTGTCCCTCCTCCCCCCTATCCCCCCTCCTCTCTCTCTCTCTCTCTCTCTCTCTCTCTCTCTCTCGCGCTCTCTCTCGCTCTCTCTCTCTCTGTTTCTCCCCCCCTCCTCTCTATGTGTCCAGTGAGGAGCTGGGGGAGTTCATGGAGAGTAAAGGGGCCAGCAGTCCCGGCATCCTCACCCTGACCACAGGCCTGAGTAAGCCCTTCATGAGGCTCGACAAGTACCCCACCCTGCTCAAGGAGCTTGAGCGGCACATGGAGGTGTGTGTGTGTGTGTGTGTGTGTGTGTGTGTGTGTGTGTGTGTGTCATGTGCTATAATTGGCTGAGAGTGGTGGAAAGGAGAGTCTGTATGTTTGCAAGAGAGAGAGTGGTAAAGGTGTCTGAGCATGTTGTGTGTGTGTGTGTGTGAGTAGAGTGTGTGTTTTCCTTTTTTGTTTTTCCTTTTCCTTCTAGTCTGTCTGTCCCCAGGAGTGTGGGTATGCCCCCAGGAGACTAGAGTGTGTGTAGGACCGTGTATGTGTGTGTGCTTCACTGAGAGTTCTAGAGTGTTCTTGAAAGCCTAGAGCTCCTCTCCACATAATTGGCTCATCAAGTGATGTGCTGAGATTTAACCTGCCTGCACGGCTTCTGTTTCTCTCTTTCTCTCCCTCTCTCTCTCTCTTTTTTTTCCCCTCTCTCTCTCTCTCTCAGGAGGGTCATCCTGATAGGCCGGACATTCAGAAGTGCATGACTACATTCAAAAGCCTCTCGGTGAGTCGCTGGTCACTGTCTCTAAATGAGAAATATGTGTGTTGGTAAGAGCAGCCCTGTTAAACAGCAGACTGTACACATACTACACAAGTGTCTTGACAGTATAACCTTAAACTGAAGCGTTGCTATTCAATGTTCTCCTATTCTGCTGTCCTGTGCACCTCTGTATGGTCTACTTGTCAGTTTTGAACATCACTCATCATTCTGCTGTGTCATAATGGGTGTGACTTTAGTTTCCATGGAGACTGCAACTTAACGATGCGCATACACACATGCACGTCTGTGTGTCTGCGTGTGTGCGTTTCCACGGCAACAGGCGCAGTGTCAGGAGGTGCGCAAGCGCAAGGAGCTGGAGCTGCAGATCCTGACGGAGAGCATCCGGCTGTGGGAGGGCGAGGACATCCACACGCTGGGCTCCGTGCTCTACATCAGTCAGGCCATGGTGCAGAGCCACAGCTCCGAGGTGAGCAGCTCAGAGGAGCTCAGGGCCCCACCGCCACATAGGTGGCTCACAGGGCCATGACCCACTACTGCGGTGAAATATACACACACATATGCAGGCTGATTTAGAAGATCAATAACTCAATGCATCAAAAATGGGGAAAAACAATAAATCAGAATGTTGTGTAGTCATTTGAACAATCAATCAATAAATCAATTTGAAATAGAAAAATAGGTATTATTATTATTATTATTATTATTATTATTATTATTATTATTATCATTATCAGTATTTTCAGTAGTTCTAGACTAGCATGAATGTACTGGTAATTGTTTTGTGTTTGTAGGAGAGACATGAGCGCTACCTCCTGCTCTTCCCTCACGTGCTGCTCCTCCTCTCTGCCAGCCCCAGGATGAGTGGATTCATCTTTCAGGTGAGAGAGAGAGAGAGAGAGAGAGAGAGAGACCACCAGGACAACAAGAGTACATGTGAGCTGGAGAGTCTACTCTAGTGGACACAAAGACTGAGAGAATATGAAGGATGAGATGAAGATGAGAGTGAATAGAAAGAACAGAGACTGGTGAAAAGGAAAAAAGATGAAGTTCAACTTCAATCAATGGCAGTGCTAAGTGTTTGCTGAGAACAGCGTGTTCAGTTGGACTTAAAAAAAAAAATTAAAAAAAAACCCTGTCTGGCATGCATTGTACATGGTGTGAAGAAATGGATGTTTTGATTTCTGAGTTTCAATGCGTCTCTCTCAGGGGAAGCTGCCATTGACGGGCATGATGGTGACCAAACTAGACGAGTCTGAAAGCCACAAAAATGCCTTTGAGCTGTCTGGTAAGAGTCTGAATATATACACCCACCCAACACTACTGTTGCTGTTTAGCAGAAGGTTTTGCTACTGCTAGAATGTCTTGTTGAAGTTTTTTATCTTAAAATGTTTTATTATTTTGAGAAAAAAGATTTCATCTGATGTGTTACTGATTCCTTTTGTGTGTGTGTGTGTGTGTGTGTGTGTGTGCTGCAGGGAGCATGTTTGAGCGGATCAGGGTGATGTGCTTCACACAGCAGGACCAGCAGGACTGGCTGGATCACCTGACGCGCCAGACCAAACACACCTCCATGACCGCGCCCAGCCTCAAGCCCCTCACCGTGCCCTGCCACACGGTCAGTGCCCCCCCTCCCTGGCCCTGCCAACACATTCATCCATCTGTGTCTGGAAGGATGGCAAGCTAGCATTACTTGGACACGGTCTCTAGACATTGATGCGACCTGCATCTTTCTTTATCCACAAGTCCACTACTAAATCCATTCCGTTGGTACTAGTAGACCCTTGCTTTACCTGGTCTCTCAGTTGCTATCCCGAAGAGCCTGACTGTAGTTCTAATAATAATGCATATGATGCATCATTTCCATTTTACTGTACATGAAAAATGATTACGTGCTTATATCAACCTTTTGAGGCCTCTAAAGCGTCCAACATACTCGCCACTCCTGACCGGTAGCGCGACAATGTGACGTCGCAGGAGCGCCGTAACCATTTATACTCGCGCGTGGTGGTCGCGATACTATTTGCAATATTCTCCTGAATTGCCATTGGCCTCAATGGCAGTAAAAACTACCTCTGTGATTATGCTTCAGACTTCGGTAGCTGCTATTCACAACTACCATCATTACCATGCTTTATTCATCCCGAGGGAAATTTCAGCTAGCTGGCTGGTGCTGAGAGATGAGTTTGTGTAATTTCCTAAGGTGGAAAGAGTTTTTTTTTCATGCAGATATCCTTTGGTTGAAAATAAATATCTTTGTTGCCTTTTGCTGGATTATTGCCATGTCCCTGGGTCCTAGTTCTTTCATCTTAATTCCCTGTGTTACATCTCTATCTGGTAGCTTCATTAACTTATCCAGCAAACTATTTAAAAATCACGAACTCTTGCTGGTAACGTAGCCAAGTTAATTTCCCTCTCTTCTCAAACTGATTATTCAAACATCATGTTTATTTAAGATGTGGGCTAGGCTATATGAAATGCCTGAACGTGGTTGATGTCTGTATAGAGGGACGCATGCTCCCTGATCTTGGCTTCAAGCTCATCCTGCTTGTCACGCGCATCTGGAAAAAAAAAACCTCGTGCACGACCTGCCTGCGCGAGGCTGAAATTTCTCGTGCGACAGAGGAAATTACGCAATTTTGACGTCACATTGTCGTGCTACCGGTCGGGAGTGGCGAGTATATAGTACCCTTAAGTGTTCTAAATCATAATGTGTTTGACTAAAGGCCGTTTGTTTGGCTTTGATGATGAGTGCCATAATAGCGGTCTCCTCCCCTCTCCAGCTCCCATCCCACCCCCTGACTCCGTCCCGACAGTCGGAGAGCCGGGGGCTGACCGTGGGCCCTGCCTACCACACGCTGCCGCACCCCTCCTCCCATGGGGCCCCTCACAGCACCATGATGTGGGGCCCTCTGGAGCCGCCCAAGACCCAGAAGCCCTGGAGCCTCAGCTGCCTCCGCCCCGCGCCCCCCCTCAGGCCCTCCGCCGCACTCTGCTACAAGGAGGTAGTGTGTGTGTGTGTGGGGCGGGGGGGGGGGGGGGGGGGGGGGCGCGGCATCTATCTGTTTGCTTGTGTGTCGGTCTGCCCCTCTGTTGTGCTGTTTTATTATCTATTTAGCTAAATGTGACAGGGATACAGAAATATGAATTATAAAAAGATATCCAAAACGTCTTAGCACTGCCTCTGAACGTACCAGTCCATGCATAACAGCCAATTAGCTAGTCCAGAGTTTATGTGATGTAACAGATAAACATCAGCCACCATCGATAAATGTCATGTTATTTGCAGATAGGCCGATATCAGTCAACAATAGTCTGATACCAATGTTAGGATGATATGTGTGATGAATAATATATACCAGACTTTCCTCACGGTATGTATGTGTGTGTGCAGCAGGACCTCAGCAAAAGCCCCAAGAGCATGAAGAAGCTGCTGCCCAAGCGTAAGCCTGAGAGGAAACCATCTGATGAGGAGTTTGCCCTGCGCAAGAGTACGTTACCATCTCCGCAGCACCCTCCCCACAATGCACTGCTCAGCACAGCACTGCTCATTTCACAGAGTAGAACACAGCAGTACAGGACACAATAGTGTAGTGCACATCAATAGTAGAACACAGCAGTACAGGATACAATATTGTAGTAGTGCACATCAATAGTAGAACACAGCAGTACAGGACACAATATTGTAGTGCACATCAATAGTAGAACACAGCAGTACAGGACACAATATTGTAGTGCACATCAATAGTAGAACACAGCAGTACAGGACACAATATTGTAGTGCACATCAATAGTAGAACACAGCAGTACAGGACACAATATTGTAGTAGTGCACATCATAGTAGAACTTGATAGGGCATCCCTGCCCTGCAGTTGGTTATATCATGAATACATGACTTAACATTGATACTGTGTGACCCCCCCCATGTGTAAAGCTGTGTGTTGCCTTCCACTTTCTCTTCCTCTTTATCTGCCAACCCGCTCCTCTCTCCGTCTCCTCTTCTCTCTCATTCCCTCTCTTCTCTCTCATTCCCTCTCTTCTCTCTCCTTTCCTCTCTTCTCTCTCTCCTTTCCTCTCTTCTCTCTCCTTTCCTCTCTTCTCTCTCCTTTCCTCTCTTCTCTCTCCTTTCCTCTCTTCTCTCTCTCCTTTCCTCTCTTCTCTCATTTCCTTTCCTTTCCTCTCTTTGTCTACTTTTCCCTCTCTCTTCTCCTACTCTCTCCTTTCCTCTCTCTCCTTCTATCGCTTCTCTGTCTCTGTTCTTTCCTCTTCTCTCTCTCTTCCTCCCTGCTCCTCCTCTCTTCTTACCTGTCCAGGTACGGCAGCTCTGGAGGAGGATGCTCAGATCCTGAAGGTGATCGAGGCCTACTGCACGAGTGCCAAGACCAGACAGACTCTCAACTCAAGTATGTTTACATGTGTACACACACACACAAACACACACACACACACACACACACACACACACACACACACACACACACACACTGAAACTCTCACACACTTATGGTCATGTTTCTTGTTTCTGCTTTAGCTGTGCCCAAATGTGCCAGAACCAATACACTCGTTGTGAATACACACACACTGCACAGTGTTGTTAGTAAACTTGCCACCCTAAAGATGCCTGTCCCACTGTTTCAAACTGCTCACCTGTTCTGAGGCTGGCTCTGTACAGATGTGTAACAGCGCTTTTCCTTACCCTCTTTTAACAGTATCCTCTCTTCCTCTTCTCTTCTCCTCTTCTCTCTTCTTTCACTCACTCTGACATCTTATTGATATTTTTTTCCTCATCTCACTCTCTTTTTCGGGTTGTTCTGATCATCACGCCTTCATCTATTATTTAATTCATCCCTTGTTTTATTATTTACGCTTTTTCTTCATGCATCATTTCCAAAATCCGCCGTCTATTTAATATTTTATTTCTTCAAACCTTTTTAATTTCCATTTGGTCATTTGATCACCCCATCCCCTTTTCCTTTCCACATGGTCTGTTCGGCACCCCTCGCCATGTTCACACCCCCTCCTCCCAACATCATATGGTTTCTCCCGCCACATCAACGCTCTCCACCCCTCCCCTCCCCTCCCTCCACCACCACCACCACCACCACCACCCACGTAGCATGGCAAGGGACAGACCTGATGCACAACCACGTGCTGGACCAGTCCAGTGTGGACCCTCTGGGCCACCGTAGCAGCGTGTCGCGGCCGGAGGGCAGCTCGGACCTGTCGGAGGACTCGGACTATGACAGTATATGGACGGCCCACAGTTACAGGATGGGGCCCATGACTCGTAAGAGCTGCAGCTCCTACATCTCCCACCAGAACTAAAACAAACAAACAAACGAAAACCAAATGATGACCTCGGCACTCCTCTCGCCCCCCACACACTCCCTCCATAGTGCAGTCTCTTAGACCAGTCCTTTGAGTTGGCTTCTTATATTGTTTGTTTTTATTTGCCATTTATTTATTTGCTCTATTAATCCATGTGTATTTATTCATCACTGTATTATTATTATTTATTTATTTATTTATTTTTGTATGCAATTTAACCAGGCTACATGTTTGTCTCTGTGTTGATTTTTGATTCTGTCTCTCTCTGTATGTGTACATATTTATTTATTTGTTTATTTATTTATTGTTTATTATGTGTATGCACTTATCGGTTATGCCCTGTCGATTGACCACTCAACCGCTCCCTTTGATCTCCTATCATTCATTCATGCCGCTTTTATTTTGCACGGGAATGCTCCTCACCCACCCCCACCCCTGACCATTTATAATTCATCCTTATAAATAAATAAAAAAAAAAACAGCCCATGGGCTTCTACCATCAGAGCTGCTCTACTGTTACCTGTTAACTGAAGTAAACCTGACTGAAGTGAAGGCCTTGCAGGAGATGCTCTCTCCATAGTGAGGTTTGGACTTCCTATTTCTCCAACTACAGACCCTCTCTTTTGACGTGTGTGTGTGTGTGTGTGTGTGTGTTCTGTGTATATCACAATTTTGGTTCTGTCTTGAGGTTGAAGTTACCAGGTTAACATAATTTTAGGATCAAGGATTACTGGACAATTTCAACAACTAGGAACCAATTTAGTACCAACGGGTAGTGACAAAGGAATCAAGAGAGGTAGTATTGTTAAGAAACTTCCTCTTCTAATGACTACTATGGAAACATGGTGTTAACAGAAAATGAAATTTGGTGTTCAGTACCAGTTCAGCACAAATCAAGGTAGAAATAATGAAATGACATTTGTTCAAGGTCATAAATGCTGCAGGTAGTGTTGGGACAGTTGCACAAACTCTTGTCATGTATTAACGATTCCCCCCCCTGAATTCTTAATTTTATATGTGTACTGTATTTTAAAAAATATTTTTGTACACTTACGGTATGCTTGTTTGTAAGTTTCCTTTACTCGTGTGTTTTAAGAGTTTATGACTGTGTCAAACGTTTACGCTGAAATGGTATGAAAGTTTACAAAACAAATGTGTTGATGTTGGTGGTGTTGTTCTTGATGGGTTGTTGTGATTCTGTTGTAAATCAGGTACAGTATGAGAGCTATAAATATGAAGAGATGGCAGATGTCTGAGCCTTTGGGGTGAAATCTCTCCCTCTTTTCTTCCTCTCTCTTTTTTTCTGTCTCTCTCTCTCTCTCTCTCTCTCTCTCTCTCTCTCTCTCCATCTTTCTCCTTTCTTTTTCTGTTTTTTCTCCTCTTCTCTTTCTCCCTCGATCTTTCTCTCTCTGTCTTTCTGTCCTCACTTCTCTCTCACCCTCTCTCTATATTTCTCTCCTCTCTCCATTTTCTCTCCTCTTCTCTTTCTTTCTCTCTCTCTCTCTCTCTCTCTTTCCCCCACTCTGTTTCCAAGCTCCAGACATTCAATGTTTACGAAGCGGGTGAGCCCTCCTATTCTTTGTCCTTATTATTGTAAAAAGTGTTGTTTTTTTTTTTTTTCTTTCTTCAAGGCAACAACATAGAAATAACTGTCTTGCCAAACATCCTGCAAGTATTAGATCAAAGAATAAGAGAATATAAAGTCTACAATACGTGTTGTGTTCTATTCTTTGTGACTCAATACTGTCGTCGAGAGAAAACAAAAAAAAAAGAGAGAATTGGGACTTTGGGTCTTTTCCAATGTTGTACCGTATCTATTCCAATGCTGTGTACGAAGTAAACCTTGCAAGTGATGTTTTACGGAAAACGTAAAATGAAACAGTACTAAAATGGTTGTTAAAAAAAAAGTCAAAAATCAAAATCCTAACTGAGGAACAGAAACAATGTATTATACGTTTTGAATAAATCTTGATTTGTTAGATTGTCTTATAGTATTTTTGTGAGTTTGTGAGCGCGAGTGAGCCTCATACATTGTTCCGCCGGTCAGTCACGCCATTCTCGGTGGTTCGCCAACACCGGCGTTTTCCTTATTGCTGGGTGGAGAAACATTGAAGTTTCACCAGTGCCAATCACCTTGAGCCTGTACGCCCTTAACAGCTTTTGTTAAAGCTCTATTGTCTGTCCTCTCCCTTTTGTTCCTTCTCTTGGATGGTGCTACTCTGCATGACTGACTAACCCAGTCCCCATCACTCACAACAACCCCACTTGAGTTTTGTCTTTTCTCCTCCTGACACCTCACACTGGATCAGAATGATGAAAGCCTATCAATCTGTCAATCAATCCACCTGTCTCTTCAGCCAGTCAGGCATCTGTGATCAGTGTTCGCTGGGGGTCTGACTGCAAACTGCGGGCGCTTTCTTTCTTCTTCTTTTTTTCTCGAAACAGGCACGAGGCGTGACACGGGACCGTCCGCACTGTTTCCAGAGAGGATCATCGTCGAGGAGACCAAGAGCAACGGTCAGACCGTCTCCGAGGAGAAGTAAGAACTCTGATCAGACTTCGCAGAGAAGCTAGGACACTGTTTGATTAGTCTCACCTGAAGGGACACTTATGCAGTTGGGTTGTATTGCACTTTAGCTGATTATCCCTTTATTCAGGCACACACAGCATATCCCAGGTGTACACATGCACATGTTCATTTCATTTCACTCAGTCATGCTCTTCCAGGTTGAGGACGAAAGCTTGGGGGTGATCTTTTTGTTTTAACTTCACTTGCCCTTTTATTTTCTTCAAGGAGCCTGGTGGACGTAGTGTACGCCTTAAGAGATGAGGTGCGGGAGCTGAAACAGGTAATCGATGGTGGAGTGTGCTGTTGAGCGCTGGCAGAAATGTTCTCCTTATCTAGCGTCTCGTAGCCTGAAAGGGAGCACAAAGTGTCTGGTCAGACGTCACCTATTTGTGACCGTACTCAACAGGTTAGTTAGTTAAGTAAGTTCTAACAGTTAAATTAGTTAGTTAAGTTCTAACAGTTAAGTTAGTAGTTAAGTAAGTTCTAGTAGAACAATGTTCCCTCTGGAAGACCCAGAATTCCAAGCTGGTTCCTCTGGAAGTCCGAGAGGTTCCAGAACTATGTTCTCTCAGACCATCCAGAGTGTCTCACTAAACCAGTAGTAGAGTCAGCGACTGTGTACTACTTGGCAGTCTAATAAGGTAGCACATGGTAGTACTGTCCAGATCTATAGGTGGAGAAATCCGCACAATTCTATAGATGAGGTTAAGTCAGTACTAGGAGCAGCCTGGTAGTTCAAAAGCTTTTTCTACATGTTTGCTGTCTAGCTTTATTGCACATTATTGTTGTGATGACCTCTAATGGCCTGTTGTCTCCTCTCTGAAGGACAATAAAAAGATGAAACGATCTCTGGAGGAGGAGCAGAGAGCACGAAAAGATCTGGAGAAGATTGTAAGGAAAGTCTTAAAGAACCTGAACGACCCATCCTGGGATGAGACCAACTTATGAGTTTTCGTGTGTGTGTGTGTGTGTGTGTGTGTGTGTGTGAGTGTGTGACATTTTTGGTACATTTGATCTGCTTGCATGGGTCTTTCCCTGTTGAAGGGATGTGTGTCTGCAAGCATATGGTAACACAAACATACAGGTGAGCATGTAAAGTGTGTGTGTGTAACTGTACATGCCTGCAAATTCAAGTATGTTTGTGTGTGCGTGTGCTATGTGGTTAAGGCGAGTGAGAATTCTAAACTTGCCGTCCTGCTGATGTACTGACCAAGGGTACCGTCCACAGTGATGCCAGCGGTCTATTGCCCCACCCCCTGTGCCTCTCATTCCAGCCTCACTGACCAATCAATGCAGGGGAAAGGACACAACCATGCATCACTATGGGGACTTGCAACCGCATTCTGTTTTCAGGAATAAACATCATTCAATCAGGCTGGATTACCTGACTTAAGTAATTATGCCAAGTTATGGACCTCAGTTTGATTCCAAACAGGATTTTTATGCAAAACTTTCAGGATGGGTCTTAACCACTCTAGGGCGTGAACCGTAGACAAGTGCGTGTTTTTGTGTGTGTTTGTGGTCGAGAGAGATGCGGTGAAGAGGTACTAAATTTATATAACTGACTTTTTAAAAAATAATGTAAATATATATATAATGCAAACACATGCCGTCCTCAGCATGTTCTCCTTCCATTTCCACTCTTTCAAATTAAACTTTCAGTGGCTTTAAACTGGTTTCGCCTTCTCCCCTGCGACTCCCCTCCCCTTGTACTCAAAAAGGTACAATCTTATGTTTTATGTGACCCCTGAGGTACAATGTGCAGGAAAAGCTCAATGCCTTGAATGCACAACATGTTTTTTAATTGTAGTTTTTTTTTCCTTCATTTTATTTGTGAAACTTGCAGCTGACAAAGCCAAGAGGTGTGATCCTGAGTCTTAGAACATTCAGTCAAAAAGCTTATTTATTTTTCAGTCTCGCACTATGTTTCTGAAAACACCAACCTCTGTACATACAAAACTGTAAATAAAGACCTCTACTGTTTTTCAGACCATTCCAAGATGGGTTCTATTAAAACTTCAAACTAAACACTTTGTTCCTTATATGTTTTTCCTCCCTCTATAGTCATTCTGTTGTAGTTCCATTTTACTTCAAGACTGGCAAACAAATAAACCGGTCACTATTACTCAGACTCTGCGGACCTGGCAATACCCCTGCACATTGCAGGACATTCTCTGTCACCGTGACATTTGGAACGAGACAATAAGACACGCACTGCAGATATTTCCATGACAACTGTGTTTCGATGCCCTGGTACCTGTGAGCAAGTGAGCACCAATACGCCCTGACAGATTGTGACTGCCCCTGTTGTACCCTTATTAACATTAATTACCACCGCTTCATCAGATAATCCAAAGGAGCTGCTTGTAAGCACAAATCTATGTAATTATGACCTGATCTTTTGTCTCCAAAGGCCAATGACTTGCAGGCTTTTACAATTGTTGTTACATTAACATTTCATGTCAAGTCGATTAGAAACGCTTGATCCTATGACACGGCAGTCAGATGATAAATTAAGTCACACAGGAACAATTTAGAACAATTTTAAACAAAGTCTTCATTTTTCTGTCTGTTTTAACTGGCTAGATATTGCCTATTCTGTACACATACTGGTGCCAACTGGTTTGGTTGTATTTCCAGATACATATAGTGTATATATATATATATATGCCGTCCATGTTCAGGCTATAGTTGTGCAGAAACTGAGCTCATCATTGTGTGTTTCCATTTGACTGGCGCTTTTATGGAAATGGCTCATAGCACAGTGCAGCGACGCATTTGTTTTCAGTGTGTGTTCTCTTTAGGTATGAAACCTGCAGCCTTGGTGCTGTGTTAGTGCTGTGGTCATGCAATACCTGTGTGTGGGAGCAGTGTAGCGGCTCAACTCCCAATGAACCCATCAAAATACAAGAAGTGAGAAGATGTATTATATTGCTGAGAAGAGACTTCATTGTGACGCCTCACAGAGTATAATTGTTGTCTCTGCAACAATGAAATATTTTCTGCTTGATTGTACCGTCGCCTCATGAACAGCAAGAAAATATCTTTTTGTTACTGCACAGGGCTTCACCTAGATGGCAACAGCACTTGAGTGGATGATCTTGACTTAGGGTTTGTCTCCACACTCCACCCTGCCCTGGTCACATTCCTGTTATGAGAATGGGAACAACTGTAATAAAAGGCCATAGTGGAGTCCAGCTCTTAAAGAGTTTTATATTGTTGGGTGGGGTACTGATGATGATAATGATGATGTCGCTGTGATCTGTGCCTTTCTTCCTCCTGACGCGCTGGCACTGTGTGTGTGTGTGTGTGTGTGTCTGAAGGTTGTGTATTCACCATGCAGGCCTTATTACAGTGACAAGGCAATCTACTCCTTTTGTGGGCGATGATTCTACTTCATTGATTTACAATGGAAAGGATATAATTTTGCTAGTGTTGGCAAAAAGCTCAAATGTCACCCTTTTCAGAATGCCAGCGTCGCCTTGTTCGCCGATGAATAAGGAGAAAGTCACCTTTTGTCTACTGTTAAATATTCCTGCATAAATACAATGGGGAACCGAGCCCTGTGGAAAAAAAGACGCCCTGATTTATCCTGATTTATCCTTTGCCGTATAGATAAAACCTGGAGATAAATGCCAGGTTGGCCTTTCATTTTTACTCCCTCTCTTTCTCCCCCCCCCCTCCCTCTCTCTCTCTTTTTTTACCTCCCTCTCTCTCCCTTTCTTTCGTCCCGTTTCTCTTGTGTAGTTTGGGAGAGAGAAACGGGCTGTCACAGTCGCATTACTTGGGGGCAGCCACGTTGTGTGTTCAGGCTCGTGTTTCAACTCTGTCCATCTTAGCTTTAACAAAGGGTATGAAATGACCCCCCCCCCCCCCCACACACACACACACACACACTCACACACTTTTTCATGTATGTAGTCCACTACCAAGGGATAGCTGTGTGTGTGTTGAGAGAGACTTGAGTGGGTGCCTTAGAAGCACGTGTCCAACTTGCCCAGGTGAGACAGACACACCTGTTGGTGCCCTTCTCCATGTCCTCAATGTTAATCACTTGACTTTGTTAGGCTGAGAAACTTGTCCTTGAAAGAGAGAGTAGCCAGGTATTTAGGACATCACCTATTGATTACTATATGAAAAAGTGGACACACACACACACACACACACACTTCTGAGCTCGTCCTTTTCTTCCCTTCCTCTCCCCTTTTCACCCCTCTTAGGTTCCTTTCAGTGGCCAGTGATCATTTAGATTTGACATGTATTGTGGCTGAGCAGCGCGCTCTGCCTTTCTCTCCCTCTCTCGCCCGTTCCATCCTTTCTTTCTACTGTCTGTCATTAATTTCCAGCCTTTACAATTTGGCTGAAGAAAAGACAGAAAAGAGAGAGAGAGAGGGGGGGATGGATGGATGGATAGGGACTCGGTGTCCTTTTGAAGGGGTTTGTTATTGCACGACGACAGCGGAGGAGAAAAAAAAAACAGCCACCCAATAATTTTTTGTCAATGTTTAACTCTAAAAGCTTTCCACCGTCAGGTTCTGAAAGGGGAAGCAATAAAGCCCTATTGAACAGGAATGAATAAAAACATTGAGTCCTCAGGGGCTTTGACCAAAGGGCTTCCTTTCTTCTCCCCTAATCAAATAGGAGCTGAAATGAATTAGTTTTCTTATGAAAATATCCTTTGTTGGCCGGAAGGCTGGTAATTCATAAACAATAAGCAGTGTTATTGTGTGGATAGTAATGTATTCATGCTTAGGAGAGGCTGGAAGGCAAGAGGAGACCTATGGCTTTTTTTTGCAGACCATGGGAGGTAGGGGCTGGATCCGAAGCCTTTTCAGTTGCCAGGTTAGTCAGACATTGGCTGGCTTGCTATGGCATTCACTCATCCTCTCTCTCTCTCTCTCTCTCTCTCTCTCTCTCTCTCTCTCTCTCTCTTTATTCTTCTGTATGCTGTCTATCTCACCGTCACTTTTTGCTCTTTGCCTCGCTTTTTTGAAACTGTCACTTTTCTCTCTGAGTCTCATTCTATTCTTCTCAACTCCTCCTCCTGCGCTGATCCTTTTCATCATACCTGCCGTGCCTCTTGCAGAACTTCCTCTCAGCGGAGTCTCCCTTTTGCCTGCTCACCTTTTGGACCACAGTCACTGGATGTGAACCTGGATGTGTCCCATGGGTGAGAGAAAGGTCCGGAGGAGAGTGTTTTTTTTTTTTTTTTTTTTTTTTGCTTTTGTGATTCTTAAACGGAAGACTTTTTGCAGATTATTGGGGCTAGATTTTAAGATATCATCAGGAGGATATTGCATTTGGCAGTGACATGACCTGAAGCAGAGTGCATGATGGGAATGTCTTACATCTGTCCTATAGTTCCAGTCCTTACACTGTTGGACAGGATTCCTTCTTGAACTTTGGTGTGACCTACACCTGCCTTTTTTTTTTTTAAGCAGTGGCATGCCTGAGTCCTTTTGGTGTCACCCTTCCCTGAACCTGATTCTACAGCTGCTATTTGGATATTTGATTGGATATTTGATGTACTGCAAAACAAGCAAACATTTTAGCTGTCTATAGTCTAGAGCTTACCAAGATATATTTTACCTTGTCTCTGATGTCCACACTGAGGAGTTGCATTACTCATGAGGGAATTGTTTTGTTTTGTTTTCTATTGTAAAGGTTATGCAGCATTGATTAGCTCATCTTCAACAAACAACCTTTACCTTTCTTTTGACGAAATCCTGCGGTACAACGTTCTGGACTTATATTTGTGCTGACGATCAATAGCTCCTCGGTTCATTTCAGTATCAAACACATTTACCTGCGGGAGAGAGTGTAGCCTACCAAGGATGTACCGGGTATCTTGAGGACCTTAGTGAATTGATGCCCGAGGACACACACAACGACCATGAACAGTAAGTAAACATTTTTACTCAGTACATGTGTGCGTAAGAGGCTGAAAGCAAGATTGGAGGGTGTGACGGAGAACCGATATGTGTGCTAGTTTTTCATTTTATCTCGCTGCGATAGACCAATGGGGAGTGCAAGCGAACTTCACAAGTTTGATGTAGCCTACGTCACCTGTGCTGCAGATAAAGGAGGACAGAAATGGTCTGAACCGATGGATTTGTTTTTATCAACGCCATGTGACAAAGAAGTTGATCATTTTATCATAGCTGACAAACTGGTTCAGAAACAAAATATTAAATAATTGACATTGCCATTAGAGGTCAGTCTTCTACGCGATTAATTTTCGGTTTACGTGAAAGACTGTTGATATGTGAGCTCAACAGCCAATCAAATTTGGCTGCCACCACCCTCCCCATGGATTAAAGCAAAGATTTAGATGAGGTTGATAGACTGTCTATCACTAAAGTTAACATCAAAGACTTAAGATCCGTCCGCACTATTAGAAACATTGCCGGACATTTCAGATTTCTAAAGAAATTAACTAACATAAACACTTTGTACCACAATTAGTGTCTCCATCAGCAGAGTTTCCATGTATTTTCGAATTGCCATGCAATGGGTAGGCCTACAACCACAACTGGAGCTCTGTGTTGTGTGCTTCACGGCGACAAATCATCCCTGAATGTATAAACTGTAGGTAAAGAAACCATGCTTCATCACAGCACTGTGACCTAAGTATATGATTTCAGTACGAGAAGATGTTAGCCTACTCTAATGTAAAAGTAGGCTAATGTGATGTGGTCGACTAGATCACTGAACACATTAAATGAAATATGCATACACCACTTTTTCGAGAGTTGCAAAGCTTTGCTAACCCCAATAATTAGCCAAATAGCATGACTGTTTCAATACTTTAGACTTCTCCCACACGAACAGAAATGGATAGAATGCATCAGCAGATGTCAGTGTTGGACAAGGAATATAGGTCAGGTGTGCGATTTGATGCATAAATTGAGCACCTATAGTGTAATATAATAGGCTACACATATATGTGTGTGTAAGCTATTAATCAAGGGTCTTTCTTTGGAAAATAAGCCATATTAAATTGTGTTTTAAAGATTTTCAAATTCATAGGACGTCAGTCTTTTTTTTAACGTAGACTTGTAACTGACCCAAAAGGAAATTAATCACAAACTGTCTATTCGTGTAATACTTCTACCTTTAGAAATATATAGCCTACATTTGTCGCCAGTTTTGTATTTTCGCCAGGCGAGAAATTGTAATAACGGATTTACCCTAAACTTGGGATATCACTATGGTGATTTGAGGCGGACATAATTTAGTGGCAAGTGTTGATTCAGCACCTGAGACGACTGGTGCAAGACACTGGCGTTCCGCTTGAGGGCGTGCTTTACTAACAAGAGGGACATGCTTGAGGAATTAGCTGTTACTGTAAAGAGAAATGTAAAAAAATTAATATTTTCAAAACACGTCGAGTAGCAAAAACCATGGAGTCCATACTGATTATGATAAAATGAGCAATTCGTGCGCTCCATAGCAAAACGTTTGTATTACTTCACTTTATTTTTTTTGTATTATTTTTTTTTTGCGTTACACAGTACTTTTGCATTTATTAGTAATACTTAAGTGTTGTCCAGGTTACGCAAAACATTGCGAGTGAGCGTAAAACAAGGCCTAGGCTTATTGCAAGTACCTCAAAGTGAATTGCGTGGCAACACAACAGTGTGGAATGCAGAAATACTGTAAGGTGATACAAAAGTATTGCGAAGGAAAATAAAGCCGTTTAGAGAAAGTCATCACTGTAAACCTTAGGGGGCTCTGCACAAAACAAATATCCGACGGCTGCATTAAGATCTATTTGGTTAATCAAAATGCCTGCTTTTTGTTTCTCGTTTGGTTTTACATTTGCACATTTGTGCAACACAAAATATAAGGATGTATCTAATGCTGTATGTAATGAAATAAGTAGCCTATACATGTATTATAAGTGAAAATTACACAAATATGGTTTAAGTATATTTATGATGTGTAGGCTACATTCAATGACAAATTTAAGTGTCGAGCTCAGGATTATGTCTTTGGCTTTAATAGAAACAACCCCCCTTTTTAGCAATTTATTCTCATCATAATTAAGTTAGGTTATTTTATTGACAATATTGTAGTCAATTATTTGCAACTGTTTTAGCAAAATGTGTTGTAAGCGAGGAGCCAAGGCTACTAGTGTCATTGAAGCTGTTTGGGTGAGTGGTCAACTTTGTTGTAACTTGTGGAAGGTCATGAAGCGCAAGTGTTCGCGGACCACAGGGGCCCAGTTCCACGTGCGTGAGCCACTGCGGAATAAAAGCGCCTATAGAATAATGGCCATGCGCTGGTGCGCGCGACGCATGCAGCAGCTGTGCAAACAGTGCGGACGGTGGTCAGCATGTCTCTCTGGCACGTTGGACCCTGGTAATCGGGCGCTCAGCAAACAGGGTGGCAGCAATCCGAGCAATTTGATCGGAGATTATCCCCGAAATGACACAAATGCTGCCGGAGAGACAGACGGGCCCACTCCAGTGTGGAGAAATGCGCTGGCGGAGCTGAAACATCGGGGTAATAAAGCGTGTTATATCACATAAAACAGTCATTAAATTGATTCGGGTAATAGCCTATTGGGGGAAAGTATAAAGAATGACAGTTTGCAGACATCCACACATATCCTGCGCTACTGATACACCTACAATTGTATAGGCTACAGCTTGTATAATAATAATAATAATAATAATAATAATGATAATAAACATTTAGCGATACATTTGACCGGCGAAATTTAGTCTGAAAATAATTGCGCATAAGTTCCCCTTATTTATTTGTCACGTTATGACGACAGTTCCCCGTGCAGACCCTAGATTTTATCATTGCACAAAACATAAAATGGGGATACACAAATGACTAAATAGTTTTGTGTATTTGCCGTCCGCAGGTAGTTTCCGTAATTGTTTCCGAATATCAAATCACCCCCTTCTCGCGTTAACTTCCATTCAGACGGCAGCGGGAGGTCCCGGCGGTGCTCTTTTGTGATTTCCTGACCACTGTTCAGCCATTTTTTGAGTGAAGCAGTGGCCAGGTACAGGTAGAACTTTGCAGAGAACGAAACACAGCGGGAACTAAACAGACCACTTCTCTCAGCCTAATTATCCGCTCAGCAACCATATGTGCGTGCACATACTGGCCTAGTTTCCCCCCTTCTCTCTCATTTTCCCCCTCCTCTCTTTTTTTTTGGTGGTGGAGGTCTAAGCACACTCTTCTGCCATGCTGTCCTCTGCCAGCAAGTACTGATGGAAGGGGTTAGGCATGAGGGCAACATTAGAGCAGCGGAAATGGCACACGCTGCCGTCTGGAGCAGGAGGACCGGAGGGCACCCAGGAGAGAGGCGGCTCTCTGGGGTTCAAGTGCCTCTGTCTCAGGCTTGTGCCCCAGTCTGGCTCTCTCCTGGCAGCTCTGTGGCCGTCCAGGCTTGAGGCGGGTGGGAGGGAGGAATTGGCAGGCAGCGACGGGGAAAGGGCGAAGCAGCCTCAAACTGCCACTCGACCACAGTCGCCAAGGGGACCCTGAGGAACCATTTGTAGGGAAGAAAGCATGACCCAGCAGGCTGCTATTCCCCCCCTCCCCTCTCTTTCCTTTTGGAGAAAATGTGGCCGTTGCCACGACGACAGGCCACACAATGCCTCCCATGCGCGGCTCACCTATTGAATGCTTGATTGACAGGTGTCTAAATGTCAACCTCCACACCCCCACCCCCACTGCCCCAAACACCGAGTGCGAAAGGAGAGACCAGTCTGTGCCAAAGGCATTTATTTCATTTTGTGAATTCATTTTGATGGTCTGTTTTCCCCCTTTATATCCCTTTTCCTTGAATGTTTGTTCTCTTTCTGTCTTCCTTGCTCTCTCTCTCTCTCATTCTCTCTCTCTCTCTCTATCCTCTCACGCTCAGTCTCTTCTCTTTTTTGTATTTCTTCTCTGTCACTCCCACTCACACACAAGCACACACACAATGATCGTGTTTATCCACGAGGACTTTGACAGACTGCGTGCGTGAGTGAGAGATCGGTGTGTGTTGCACATCCTCTGATGGATTCAACCTTGTGTATCTGACTGCCAGTCATCTGAAATTCAATTCATGTATAATCCATCTACTCTTTGTGACACAGCGCTTTGTGCCTAAAGCATCTCAATACTGCTCGGACCCTAAATCAGCAGATGGAGTTTTGGTAAGAGGCCATTACTTACTGCATTGCAATGCACTGGTCCAACTCTTCAGTTGTTACCAGAAGATGAGCACCTGTCCTGTGTGTGTGTGTGTGTGTGTGTGTATGTATGTGTGTGTGTGTGTGTGTGTGTATGTGTGTCAGTATCAGTATGTTTGTGTGGCTTTGTACCTGTGCTTGTGTGTGTGTCAATATGTTTCTGTGGATTGTGTGTGTGTGTGTGTGTGTGTGTGTGTGTGTATTATGCGAGTGCATCAGTAGATTCAATCAGGGTAATGGTCAGAGTCACACAGGCCCTGGCTATCGATTGGGGTGACCGCGTATCGGCCGCATTAGTGCAAAGGAAATCGAGTGCTATTTTCTGGTCGCCACAGTCTATTTGTCATTCAAAAATTCAGAGCATAGATCTGAATACCAAGTGAAGTTAAGTACACATATATATGTCTTGAATCTAATTCTGTAGCATATTTAGGGTGTGTGTGTGTGTGTGTGTGTGTGTGTGTGTGTGTGTGTGTGTGTGTGTGTGATGTGTGCATGACTACACAAAGCAGGTGGACCACCATGTCTACACAAAACACATACTCTTGTGTAACTATGTGTAATTGCTTTTCAATACATGCTCAACCATGCAAACGGCCAAACACACACACACACACACACACACAGGCAAGCACGCACATACACAAAACACATGCATGCATTTTAACACAGGTTTTAAACAATAGGGGAGTGACTGCTGTAAATCCTATGTCTGCAGGACAGGCCTGATAACCCATTCACCGTTGGGCCATTAAAGATTTGATAGGCTAATGGAAAAAAGGGTCTGGGTCGTGCTCCTTTGTAGCCCGACATCATAAATCCAGAGTGGAGGTGGCAGAGGAACAAAGCGCTGGGTTTTAGTGTGTGTGTGTGTGTGTGTGTGTGTGTGTGTGTGTGTGTGTGTGTGTGTGTGTGTGTGTGTGTGTGTGTGTGTGTGTGTGTGTGTGTCCAGTGGCAACACAGTAGGTCTGAATGTAGGGGTATGAGGGAGTCCCCCCCCTCTAAAAAACATATTGATCTCCCCCCTTCTACTCAATCCTTTCTTTTTGAATAGAGACGGTAAGATGCAAGAGGTGGGGGGGAGAGTGAAAGGAAAGTATAAGATGCAGAGACAGCGAAAGGGAAAGAGAGAGAACGAGGGGAGAGACAAAGAGGAGGAATAAGGGAGAGAGAGAGAAAAGAGAAGAAGAAGAGAGAAGAGAGTAATGGATATGCTCAGCAGACTGATGTAGGAGTCTCAGCCTTATCTAGATCCTCCAGAATGATGCGGGCCATTAACCTCCACTGTTTTATCTAACATGTGTGATTAGTGCTGCGACCTTACCAGCCTGCTGACAGAAAGTACAGTATGTGTGTGAATTTGTGGGTGGGGTATTCAGTGTGTGTGTGTGTGTGTGTGTGTGTGTGTGTGTGTGTGTGTGTATGTGTGTGTGTGTGTGTGTGCGTGTGTGTGTGTGTGTGTGTGTGTGTGTGTGTGCGCGTGTAGTTGAAGAATGTGAATTTGTTCACAATATCCATCTCTATCTTTCCTGTACTTTTGGAGTATTTGCTTTGTGTGATATTGAGGAACATCTCCTATTCCTTTGTAAATATGTTTGTTTGTGTGTCTCTGTGTGTGTTTGTGTGTGTGTGTGTCTCTTTCTCTCTCTCTCTCTCTCTCTCTCTCTCTCTCTCTCTCTCTCCGTGTGTGTGTCTCTCTCTCTCTTTCTTTGTGTGTGTAGGTGTGTGTGTGTGTGTGTGTGTGTGTGTGTGTTTTAGTTTGCCAGAGAAACTTGAATATTTGTGTGTTTGTAAAGGAGGAGTATTAGCCATTAGCTGAGGTGGTGATGTGGTGTGATAGCATTATTAGCCACTGTGTGTTTATGTGATTAGCTGCTAATTTGTCACTGGTCAGGGCTCTCAATATGGGCTGAGGCTAATGAATGAGCTGGAGCTCTCTTGCACAATAGGCCACAGGTTAATCTGCCTGCTGAGCCTTTTTTCTTTCCTTTGTTTTCTTTTATTTAAACTTTTTTTTTTTACTTTGTTGTAAATGTCACTTCCTCTTTGTGTTCTTATCTGGGCTTAGCACAAATCTCATTTTGCTTTCTTTGCACAACATCAAACCTTCTTCCAGGCTATGTAGCCTTGAATTTCCTATTACACGCAATAGTTTTTTTTCCACACACACACACACACACACACACACACACATACACATACACACACACACACACACACACACACACACACACACACACACACACACACACACACACACACACACAGTCACACACACACACACACAGTCACACACATACACACATTCATGATGTATCTGCACACAAACACTGGGCCTGAGTAGCCAACAGTAAGGAGATGTGTTTAAACTAAAAGTTCAAACGGCTAAATGTTGTTTGTTTGTTGTCCACTGTCTTACACTTAAACGCGTGTTGAACCTGGCATGCACAACACGGGCAATTTTCACTGGAATGGAAAAGGAAAATAATGATGCAAACACAGCTGGAGCGACGGCATCGCTTGACCTTTAAGCGGCGGGCGTTTTAACGGTTGTCATGGCGGTTTTTTCCCCTCCTCCCCATGAGTGGTAGAGTGATTTTGCCAAGTGCTCGTGCAAAGGTGTGAAGTTGAAGTACAGCAGCGGTGGCGGTAAAAGCTTCACTGCGTCATTCCACAGCCTGACATCACCGACGCTGCGGATGTGAATAGGGGCAACATGGGGAGGCGTGTAGTGTTAACTTTGAGCAGAGACATCTGGTGACAGTCAAATCAGTCAGATCCGTGTGGAGTCAGATATTTAAAATGTAACTAATCAGGAGAGTTTGGGTTAAGGTGGTGACCTTTGAAGGCTGACCATTATCCTGCTTACAAATAATTTACTGGCTGCACAGGCTTATGTACACATATCACACTACACCTGCATGTGTATATTACACACACACACACACACACACACACACACAGGACACATACAGAGCATGTACAGTGCATATATCTCCTGTGTTCATTGTTCATTACATGGGATGTAGGATGAAAATGTTGATGCTAATGCCTTACAAACACTTTATAAATAATGATAAATACCTTATAAACCTTTAAAAATTAATTCTTGATTAAAGTCAAGTGTCACCTAAGTCTATTGACTGATCAACGATCCATATCAAAACATAACTTAACTTAATCTTATTTGGAAAATAATGACAATTCAGTGGCCTTACTTACATGTATTTGAAGACCACATGGCAGAGAAATATTACATCTGACAGCACACACACTTGAAGCCACCTCAGTCACTGACACAGTGGATGGAGACTGCTTACTTTGTACAGCTCATGATGTGCCGTGATTACAAAGTAGCCTTCAGAGAATGGGGGAAAAAAACATTTAGTTCTCTCAGACACACTGCACCTCCCCTGACCAAACAGTGGAGGCGCTGTAGCCATATCTTGAGCCAGTACTTCTTGCACTTGCATTAGCAAAAGCCCTTAATATAATTATAAATATAAATATAATTAGGCAATCTTTTTTTTTTTTTTTACTATTATATGTGTGTGTCAGTGAGGTTGACCCTGGATCATATTCTCTATTGTTGCAGGGTGGGTTATTTTCCAATGGTCCTCGTAACTTGATTTGACCTTCTTAAGAAAATGCACTGGGCCCTGTCTGTTAGATATGTGTGATTAAGACTGTTAGTGTGTCTGTGTGTGTATGTGTGTGTTTGTGTGTGCTATGTCTGTATTTGTATGTGTGGTTGTGCATGTGTATGTATCGGTGGTGGTGATGGTGGTGTGTGTGTGTGTGTGTGTGTGTGTGTGTGTGTGTGAGAGAGAGAGAGAGAGAGACATTCAAAACTCTTCATATTTGCGCAAAGAATAGACCAATTAGAGCTCTCGGCACCGTGCAAAGAGAAAACCTCTGTTCAGGAAACCGTGTGAATGTTTCATTGATTAGCGGCATCTGAGCTAATCATCGCTCCTTGCTCACACACACACACACACACACACACACACACACTCACACACACTCATAAACTCACACACCCTGAGAGTCAGCTGTGAGAGTCACAACCTCCTCTCCTCTCCTCAAGTCTCCTCTCCCCACTGTGGTGACAGGAAGGGCCTCAAGGCTCACTGAAAGCTCAAGGTGACTGACACAAGGCCAGTGATTATATTTCCGTTGCCTCCGAATACTTCAGAATGCCACCCCCCCCCCAAAAAAGAGTGAAAGAGAGTGGGGGCAATAGAGAGAAAAGGGGGAATAGATTAGCGTGATGTTCTCTTTCTACCAAACATCAGGAGTGAGTATACAGTATGCGCTGCTCGGAGCGGGACCAATGCCAATTTCATTGACTGTACGCTAGCAGGAAGTTGGAGGGGGGAAGTGAGCAAGTGTTGCAGTTTTCCCCAAAAGTCTCTCTATGCCGCCCCAAAAAAGGCCACTGATGATGGGTCGTGTCAGAGATCAATTTAACATTCACTCTCGCTTTAGAAGAGGCCCCGCTCTTTTCTGCCATCACCAGGGTATTATGGGGTGTGTGTGTGTGTGTGTGTGTGTGTGTGTGTGTGTGTGTGTGTGTGTGTGTGTGTGTGTGTGTGTGTGTGTGGTGTTTGGGGGAGGGTTTTTAAAAAAAAAAAGATTCAGGCGCCTCTCCTAATAGGCATTACTTATCATATCAATTAAGCTGTGCTGTCACAATATGGCCGACAGCTGTAGGGTTTGATTGGTTGTGTTGCTAATGTGACACTCATTATGTGGGTCAGCGTGAGACAAAGGTGCCATGGCAACGTGCTAATGCAGATGCTGGGGATCCGCGGCCTGCCACACAAACACCGGGGTCCCGCTTAAACATCCCATAATTACCCCCCGCGCGCGCGTGCGCCACCCTAGAACACGCCAACTGCTGGAAATCGGAATGATTTTGTAAAATGATTTTGAATCACTTGGGAGATTTTTAGTGGGATGAGAGAGAAAGAGAGAGGGAGTAAGAGCGAGAGGGATATTTCTTCAAAAGGGAAAAGGTGTGAAATGTGTGTGTCCCTGTGATAGACCTGTTAGTCGTTTCCCAGTGTGGTGAATGTAGGACACTGGTGATTTGTTTAGGATTTGTCTTACACTCCTCTTCTGTGCATACAAGACTCTGTGTGTGTGTGTTTCCCTGTGTGTGTGTGGGTGCGTATATGTGTTTGGATATGTGTGCATGAGTTTTTAATGTCTTTCTGTATGTGTGTGTGTGTGTACAATAATGTGTGTGTAACGTGTGTATTTCAATAACTAGGTAACTTAACAACAACATGTCTCTTCATTTCTGTGTGGCACTCAGACCCAGAAACACTCAGTCA
>NC_055958.1:31874430-31876930 GCF_018492685.1 Alosa sapidissima | reverse complement strand
GTTTTGCATCTCTCTGTCTCTCCCCAGTCTCTCTCTCTCCCTCTTGCCCCTTCTCTCTCTCTATTTCCTCTCCCTCTCCTCTTTCCCTCTCTCTCTCTCTCTCTTTCCCTCTCTCCGACTTTCTCCCATCTTCTAGAGGTGATGTTCTTGAGGTGACATTATTTCCTGACCCATGGGAAATCCTTCCGCTATGAACTTCATTTTAGTGACCCTAGTGTGTGTGTGTGTGTGTGTGTGTGTGTGTGTGTGTGTGTGTGTGTGTGTGTGTGTGTGTGTGTGATAGGGTATGGCTGCCTCTGTGTGTTCATGTTTGTGTGTGCTGTGTCTATGTTGTCCCTCTGTGTGTCTTGTCCCTCATGTCTCTCGCCAGATCCTATAGGAACAGACATCTGGCTCTGTTCTGGCCCTGGTGTGGCCCTGATCTGGTTGGTCAGAGTCAGCCTCTTTGTGGGACCTCATAGATGACCTCAGAGGTGTGTATATGTCAATCATGTTTGTGTGGGTAAGGATTTACTGGAACAAAAGGTTCCTCATGCTGAACTGCAGTCCCTTTTGTTTTTGTTTTTGTAGCCTTTCCTGTTACGATGACTGAAAATAGTTCTTTGTGTGTGTGTGTGTGTGTGTGTGTTTGTGTGTTTGTGTGTGTGTGTGTGTGTGTGAGAGAGAGAGAGAGAGAGAGACACAGAGAGAGAGAGAGCGTGTGTTAGTGTCTGTGCAGCTGTTTAATTGTTTAAGAACAACCTACAAAGAACTCTGGGATTCTAGAAAAAGGTAGTGTCTATACCACCTTCAACTTAATTTTGTTGAAATATGACATAAAAAATATTATGCCCAAATACATATCTTAGCCGCTCTTTACTGACAAAGTTACATTTACATACACATACTTAATGATTTTAAGCTTTTATCAATACCAGCTGTAAAGCTGTTTGTATTTGCAAGTCAAGCCTGTCGACTGATTTATAGTTTTGGACAGAAATTCCTTAATACGTGTTTAGTTAAAATCTCAGGCTCCGAAAAGCACATCTTCAAATATCATTTTAACATTGTGTACTGGAATCATGTGCAAACAGTTGCGTTATCTTTTAAAGTGTACTTGTTTCTTTTGTGCATTGGTGCCCCCTGAAAACGCGTCTCTTTAGATTAATACATCGGCTGTCACTTTCTTCACTCTCCTTTTTACTGACTCTCTCTCCTCTCCTTTCGCTCAAAATGAAATGCAAAAAGATGAAAGGAAGGATAGAGAGAGAGAGAGACTGAGAGAGAGAGAGAGAGAGAGAGAGAAAGAGAAAGAAACATCAACAATACAATGTTGTGCGTGTCAGCCCCGCTGGCTGTGAGAAAGGGTGGGTGAAACGTAAGCCACGGCGTGTCAGAGCGCTGTCACGGGCGTCTCGCCTCACTCCGGCTCCTGCTGGAGCTGTCAGTCCTGGCGTCGCGCTGCTAATGGAGGTGGGTGGTGCTGCTGCTGGAGCAGTTGTATGTGCACAAGCACTCACAAGTAATGATGTAGTGTCTGGATGTAAGGACTGATGGATGTAAGATCAAGATATGTGCATATGTGCAAATTTTTGTTTTCTTTAAATAACAAGAAAAGCGTGGTGTGAATTAATTAGCCATTCATTTTCATTCCGTGCATACAAATCTATGAGAAACATCTAGCCTGCAGCCATCCTCATTTAGGAACATTTGCTATTTTTCTTTTCTTATATTTTCTGGTATATTTTATTGATGTTTTACTAATGATCTCCTGTGTAGTAACCAGAGTCAGCCCATCATGCTCCTCTCATGCCTGCTCAAACCTACTTATGGGAATAAATATCAGAAACATGGTTCAGCGTCTGAATGGAAGGTTTCTGTCGGGGAACTCTGAAAACATCGGTCTGAGAAACACATGTACAGAATTAAGCAATTTTAATAAAGTAATACTTTTTAGGTGAAACACTAAGAGACGCCATTATTGGGAGAATCACCCGAGTTCACAATCACTCAATTATTTCCTGAACTGATTAAGAGGAAGTACTGAGAGCAGAGCGGAGGAGACTCTATTGACCGTAACTCTGTTGTTTTGCTCTGGCTTTGTAGCTCCGCTGTGTTCCATAGCTCCTGCTGGCGCTCTGTCTCCCCTCCTGGCCTTGTGAATGCATCCCTTCCATTCACCTTCAGCAAATTACTCAGTTCCTAGGGCTGTGTCAAGATACAGCTTTTGACTTTTCTGTTTTGCTTTGTTTGTCCTTGCTGGCCCCAATCCTTGATCTCTGACTAGTGCTATATAGCTATTCAGCTATTTACTGGCAGTGCTACGGGCAGTGCCAATGAAAATGCCAAGCCCTGAGCCAAGGTCGGTGGCTCAGCAAACATATTGTTTCCTCTCCACCTCCTCCTCCTTCTCTCTCTCTATATATATATATATTACTCTTTCTCTCTCTTTCCCTCTGACAGCAACAGCACAGTGCTGCTGGGAGGTCAGGAAGAGAGCCATTTAAGAAATGGCTCCACT
>NC_055958.1:31844430-31854430 GCF_018492685.1 Alosa sapidissima | reverse complement strand
GCCACAGAGGGAGGCAGAGACAGAGAGAGCTCTAATGAATCGTGTACAATAGATAGCTCTAAAGCACACAATGGGTGGGTTATGTCGTGATAAGACTTATAGCATATTAACGGATTGATAGCATCTCTGTTGTTTGGGGGGCCGGGAGCAGAAATTGCTGCTCCGTAAAATGGTTAAGGCAGCTGTTGTTGCATTTTGCATTTCGCCGCTGAATGAATGAAGCTGTAATTTGATCCTAATGAATCCTGGAGGGCTGTTGCGCGCTTGAGCGCCCGGTGCTTGTTTGTTTTGGTGTGGACTCTTCACATGAATGGAGTAGCCAGTGTTTACCATCATGGCATGGGGGTTGTGTCTTTTCAATATGAGCCAAAAAACGAGAGCTGGGAGGATTTAGAGGTCCACTGTCACTGTTGTACAAAAGCAAAAGTCGCAAAGGTATCATGAAATGCTTATAAATGTGTTACTAAACCTTTATAAATATATTGCGGTGTCTATAAAGTCCTCCAGAGAAAATGTTTTTATATACCTTAATGTAGGAAAGTCTGTGTTGATAATAAGTCCTGCTGTCTTTTTCAAATGCACTTGATTTGATTGGCAGACACCACACCTCTCTGACACATGAGGTTTGCAGATTATCACATTCTGTTTTTATTTGCATTTTACACAACATCGCAACTTTTTCTGATTTGGGGTTGTATTTCCAGAGACAGAAATATGTCGTTACAACTCTAAGTCCCTGCTATCTGCTTCAGGCATGATGGGAGCTTTGGGGGTCGCTGCCATCAGTATTGTTTCACCAAAGTGTCTTAATAGAAGAACAGAATATTTATCTAATCGGCCTTCTAGTGGCGATGATAAAATACCAAATGCTAAACACCCCAAATTCTCTTACTTCCTTTCCTAGCAATACACTATGGCTGTTTCCCAAAGTCGAGCATGCTTCCTTGATAGATCTAGAATGCTTCCTTGTGAGTCGGGTTCTGCGAAGATGAGGCTAGAGGCCTCCCTAGCGTTTTCGGACTCTACTTTGGAACAGACTAGCTAGTGTGGACGTGTACGTCACCGCGGTTCTGCCTGAGCGCTTCTGCTTTTAACGGCACACTTCTGTTTCAGTAGGGGTGCTGCTCTGATGCATGTCAACGCAGAGGATTATGGGTATTTTTGTTCACCTGAGGATCCACAGATGCATCCTTGAAAATTCTCAGAATGAAGGGCGCGAATTTCGGAGTATTCTTGATACTGGAACAGTGCTTGGCATAGTTCAATGACGTGGTGTCCTTGAAAAGGCGGCCGTTGAGTATACTCAGTGCACCACCAAGATCTGTCATAGATCAGAGTTTACACTCATAATCAATGGAACTGGCTACACTGGGCATTAAAGTAGTGCGTGTGTCTCGTGGACATAAAAAATAGACCTGTTTTCCGTTTGTAATTTTGTGCGGGCCATGCGCTCTGTGAATGCCCTGCTTCCACTTTGTGTTGAGTGTCACCCGGCCGCTAGGGTCCTTTACGCTGTCTGCCCCTCAGGTCCACCCATGCTATCAACTGATGGCACTTCCTGTGCAGGGCCTTATCTCTACATGAGACTTCCTGTATTGCGTCCTCATCTACCGCTTCTGTCTTTGATGGTGTCTCAGATACTCTCTTAGTATAGTTGGCTATAGGGAGACATTTTATTCATGTGCTCATGAATATTTTCCTGTCTTATCAGGGATAGTGACCTTGACCTCCACTAAGCCCCCAGCAACAGTCATTCTCGAACTGACCACAATTTTGGCAGAACCCATCATATGTTGTGAGGAATTAATTGCTGAACATGCATGTGTATACATTGTGTATACATTATGCACTGTCTTATATATGCTCTCTCAGGCCCTCTCTCTCTCTTTCTCTCTCTCTCTCTCTCTCTCTCTCGCATACACACACAAACACACATACTTAGACATTTGGGAACACACACTGGTTGATTTGGTGGGGTGGTCTTCTTACCAGGCGAGCATGTAAAGTCTAATTGGAAAATGCTTTAAATAATTTCTAATTAGTACAAGTGTGGCCATAATTGGTTGGGTAATCTTAGGATTAATTAGCCGAGCTGCACAGTATGTGAGTGACTGAGTGGGTGAGTGAGCGACAGAGGATGTGTGAAAGTGTCTTTGTGTGTGTGTGTGCGTGTGTGTGTGTGTTAGGTTGTGTTTGAATGGCGCTTGCAGGTTGCTGATGGAGACCCAACCTCTTAAGGGGCTGCATAAGAGCGAACGGCTCAGACAGAGGCATCATTGTTGGGGGCCCTCGTACCATGGGTTGGCCCCCGCAGCCTGGAGAAAGCCACATTTGTCTCCAAGCAGATTCTGAAGCAAACAGCCCAATTAAAAAAAAACCTTTCCTCCTCCTCCTCCTCCTCTCCCTCTCCACAATACCCTTACCTACTTCAATGCCAAATGCCTGCATGCATCTAGCCTTCTGTCTTCCATCTACTGTATCTGTCTCTCTGCTGGTTCATGTCCCTCTTTCTCTGCCTGCAGAAAATGGTTCCTTTCCTACAGAACTATGTTTGTCTTTTCATTTATTTATTTATTTACTAGTCATTGGTCACTTTTGTTAGATTTAAAATCTATTGCTGCCCTGTAAAATAGAAATCACCATCAAGGTAAAACGCATTATTATCTCTATAGGAAGAGACCCACAGTTGTTGAAAGACCACCTACAACTGAAAATAGGAAACATAAAAAGAATACATTTGTTGAAATGATGGCAGCACATTAAAGTAACATATATACATTTTTGTCCTTCTTTGTTCAGTCAGTCTTATTCTTTTTGGACGTTATCCCTGTGCCATTGGAACCTTCCTGTTCTTTCTTGTGCATTCATTCAATTATTCATTTGCTCATGTATTCTTTTGCCCTGTTCTAGAATGTAGTCGACAAACCCAGATACGTGGAGGAGTTCTGAATTCTTCTCACTTTCTTAACTGCAGAGCTGCAGCCTTCACATTCCAGCCTCTTTCTTGTGTGATTATCCTCATCTTGGTCTCCTTAACTAACCTATTCTCTATCCTCTCTCTCTCTCTCTCTCTCTCTCTCTCTCTCTCTATATATATATATATATATATATATATATATATATATATATATATATATATATATATATATATATATATATATATATATATATATTCTCTCACTCTGTGGTCGTAACATCTACACCTTATAACTTATTCCCTGTTACATATTGTTCTTAAAGTATATATTTTTTTTGTTTGTTAATCAATTTTATTATGTTTACATTCTTGTATTTTCATAGTCATAGTTAATATTTAATAACAAGCAAAGTTATTGCACTGTTCAGTCCCTGTACTGTACACTTTTACACTGCCACTATTGCACACACTCTACTATAGCACCTTATCATGGTCAATGCATCACATGGTCAGTCTATACCAGACCTTTGTAATCACTTCACATGCTCTTTATCTATCTATCTATCTATCTATCTATCTATCTATCTATCTATCTATCTATCTATCTATCTATCTATCTATCTATCTATCTTTCTATCTATTCTTTCTTTCCCTCTCCCTCTCTCTATCCTTCTCTCCCCCCTCTCACCTCACCTTCTTCTTTTTGTTGGTTGTGGTTTTAAACACATAATGTATATATATTTGTTGTAATAAAGAGTTTGTACAATTCAAAATTATATCTCTCTCTCTCTCAAATTCAAATTCAAATTCAAAAGGAGCTTTATGAGCATGACCTTAACGTTGTACAGTATTGCCAAAGTATTTGGGTCAAATACATCAAAAGGGAAGCGGAGGAAGGGGATACACACAAATAAAACAGAATAATTGCAACAATTATGAACTATGGCAAAGAATGTGTGTGTGTGTGTGTGTGTGTGTGTGTGTGTGTGTGTGTGTGTGTGGTGTGTGTGTGTGTGTGTCTCTGTCTCTCTCTGTCTCTTTCTCTCTCAAACGTCCACTTGCCTCCCCTACTCTGAGTGGCCACTTGGGCAGGGGGAGGGGGTTGGGTTGTTTGGGGTGGTGGGTCAGGAGGAGGAAGGAAGTGAGGTGAGCCTAGGAGCCTCTTTGAGCTTTCTCCAGAGAGAGAGAGAGAGAGAGAGAGAGAGAGAGAGGAGAGAGAGAGGGGAGAGAGAGAGAGGGAGAGAGAGAGAGAGAGAGAGAGAGAGAGAGAGAGGAGAGAGAGAGAGAGAGAGAGGAAATGATGGATGGAACACAGGGGGAATTTCCCCACTTGTTGCCCAAATTGGCCCAAGGCAGACATGGCTGCTCTGAGAGATTTCTTTTTTTGGGAGTCAGTAATGTGTGGATTTGTGTTAGTTCCACTTTGTTTGCTTGATTATACTGTATATATTTTGTATATTGTTTTGGTAACTCTTCACTTGACGGGTGAGTTCATAACACATTCATAGCAGCTGTTATAAACTGCACATAAAGCATTCATGACTGTTTCATGAGACATGACTCAACATTCATACTAAACCTTTCATGAATGTGGAAGACAGAACAACGAGAGCCCAAAAGTCCAAAGTCGCAAAGCAGCATTGCCATTTTTGGTCCAAACCTCTTACCTGATCACGTCACATCTGAGTCAATGGGCTACTCCAGTGCCAAAAAGACAGAACATCGTCAAGCAAATAATTTTTGTTTCATAAAAATGTATTTGTTTTATGATAACCTTTGCAGATGATTTCTCATCTTTTGCTACTGGGAATGTCCAACCGTTCCAGGTTACACAAATACGGGTCAGCTGAATGTAGGCTAGTTTACCTCCCAGTGTTAAACTCAGTGATTATGAATGCTTCACAACTTTTATAGTAAAGTGACATTCGAAGTAGACTTCATAAGATATTCATGAAATATTTACAAAGGCTGGAGAGATTAAATTAATGGTATCCGGGTTACACAAATACGATGTTGGACTTTTATTTAAGTTGTCGTCGTTCTGTCTTCCACATTCATGAAAGGTTTGGTATGAATGTTAAGTCATGTCTCATGAAACAGTCATGAATGCTTTATGTGCAGTTTATGACAGCTGCTATGAATGTGTTATGAACTCACCCGTCAAGTAAAGTGTTACCCATTTGTTTTTAACATTTATGCGCTCTGGCTAGTCTGTGAGGTTTAATGTGTGTGTGTTGCATAGGTGTGCCAATGATTGTGGGTGTTTTTAATTCAATTCAACTCAATTTTATTCACATAAACGTGTCAGAAAAGAGACATTTGTTTTCCATTGCATTTTATTTAAAGTAAAGCTATGAAACAGATTATTTAGTAGTTGTGTAACCTGAGACATGCATTGGAGCCATGTCATTTGGACACTGACGGACCACATACAGCCAGAACCACGTGACCTTTGACCCCAACCTGTGCCTTGTGTCACCATATGCCTTATGGCGTCCCCGCTCAGGACTTCTCTGTTGTCCTTCACAGGGAAAAACCCACCCAGGCCATGCAATAGCTGTGGTCAGGCCCAGGCCATGCTGTGGCCTTAAGTGAAGCTAAGCGTTAAGGTGCACACACCCAGCATGCACCCTGTTCTCCAGAGCTGTCTCTGGCCACTCCTGTAGCCTTAAGTGAAGCTAAGCGTTAAGGTGCACACACCCAGCATGCACCCTGCTCTCCAGAGCTGTCCTGTGGCCTTTTCCACTGACATTTATTGGGCATGTGCAAGGACATGCCCTTTTCCCATCACCCCCCCCCCCCACATCACCCCTACATCCTCACATCCCTCTAACACCCCACCCAACCACCACCACCCCCTACCCCTGCCCCTGCCCACCACCCCACCACTGCCTCAGTTAATCAGGGGGGCTTTGAAAAGATGGCCGATAAGCCCATTGTCTGGCCTGACAATGTCCCAGTGATACGGCGGGAGAGAGGATGGCCAGCCCCGCGCTCTCCCTCTCTCCAGCCTTTCAGACCGGGTCCAGCCGCTAGAGAGAACTCATTACTTTAGAGCGGCCGGGTTAATTAGCTCGGAGAGAGAGGGAGAGAGGGAGAGAGAGAGAGAGCGAGAGAGAGAGAGGGGGAGAGAGAGAAGAGAGGGAGAGAGAGAGAGAGAGGAGGCGGGGTCAGGGGGGTTCAGAGGAGTCGTGGAGCCCTCACCTTAAAAGATAAGGGTAATCGACATCTGTATTTCTCTACCTCTCTTGCCCAGCTTCCTTCAGTCTCTCAGCTGACAGCTCCAGGACTGAGCGCTCTACACATCTTCCACAAAGCCCTGCTGCCTGCAGAGTTTATTTAGTAGACTTTATTCTTCATCGTCTGGTTATAGTAACAAAGTAACAAATCTGACAGAAATTACTGACCCCCCTCATCCACACACACACACACACAAACACACACACACACATACACACACACACACACACACGCATACACATACACATACACACTCACACACACGCACACACACACACACACCCACACTCGCACACACACACACACACACACACACACACACACACACACACACACACACACACACACACACACACACAGCCATTGTAACTTTTGTATTTCTCAATCTCTCTCTTTTCCTTTAACCTCAGTAGGTGTGTGAATGTGTGTGTGTGTTTCCTTTGCCTTTGTGTGTGTATAGTGCCTTGCGCTGCTGTGTAAATCACATTTACAGTCATCAAGGACAGAGGTTTATAAATGAGCATTAATTATATTTGTCAACAGGGGGAGCTCTGTATTCCCCAAGCTTTCACAGTAAAATTACACCCAAGAGACGCAACTGAATAAAATAAATATCTTCAAAAAGTATCCCACAGCAGCTGTCTTTGAAACTGATCTGATGTGATTCCAGTAAACCTGGGTCAGATTTGGGAACAGAATTTGAACGGAATATGCTGTACACAGGCTTCAAATGGAAGTGGTACTATCAGGGAAAGGGAGAGCTGCTACATAGATACAACAGTTACACAACCACACATTACAGAACTATTTGGTCACCTTACTCTTTGTCTGTGTGTGTGTGTGTATGTGTGTGTTTGTGTGTATGTGTGTGTTTGTGTGTGTGTGTGTGTGTGTGTGTCTGTCTATGTATCTGTGTCTGTGTGTTGCATGCGTGACATTTTTGTGAAGATGCACCTTGCATTCATCTCCTCAGTGAGTGCACTTTTGTAAATGAGATGTGGAGAGTGGGCTGGAAGCCACCAGTCTAAATTTGACTGTGATTGAGGCCTATTTGGGGGCTTTGCCGGTGACATGGCCCTAGCCTTATAATTCCCACATCTGTTGACTAGATACCATCTCCCCCCTTCCCCCATCTCTCTCTCTCTCTCTCTCTCTCTCTCTCTCTCTCTCTCTCTCTCTCTCTCTCTCTCTCCTGCAGCCCGTGTTAGAGCGTATTATTGAAATAAAATAGCTAAGAGGCCATATGGTGAAGTGCACTGTAATCTACATAAGATTGCCCAGGCTGGGTCTATTAGTCTATTAGAGTAGCTCTCTCCAAGTTCTCTCTCGCTCTCTCTCTCTCTCTCTATCTATCTTTCTCTCTCTCTTTCTCCCTCTGTGCCCCCTCTCATTCACTTTTTTTCTCTCTCTCTCTCTCTTCCTCTGTGTCTCTTTTTCTTTTTCTCTTTCTCTCATACTCTCTGTTTCAGTCTTTCGGGGACACCAGTGTTGAGTCATTATGTCTGTTCATTTCAGACATACACAGGAAATGGTGTTAAATTCTTGTGCTATAAGTAGGAGATTTTCCACGGTGGCCGGTCAACAACAAACCCATTACACAACATGACGCACAATTCAACCACAGTGCACTTTTGTGTGTTCTGTGATTTCAGATTTTTCATATTTATGGTCATATACATGTATTTATTCGGTCAAGAAACAAAGCATCAGTACAAACAGACAATATCGGACTATATCAGCTCATATTATGCTGACATTACCTTAAGTCATTTCACAGATGTTTTTTACCCAAAGCGACTCACTGTATACTGTATGTGCTCTGTGACCTTGTTGATATAAAAATCAGGCAGTTGTATGTTTTGGAATAGAAGAACGAAGTCATGATATCTTCATTTTCATTGTCTTCACAAACTCACTCAGATTATAATTATTATGCATTCCAAATGGCTAACCTGGATTTTAAAATGAACAGGTCTCTGTGTGTGTGTGTGTGTGTGTGTGTGTGTGTGTGTGTGTGTGTGTGTGTGTGTGTGTGTGTGAGAGAGAGAGAGAGAGAGAGAGAGAGAGAGAGAGAAAGTGAGAGTGTAAAGTATTAACTAGGGGTCCAAGGTTCTTTGCTGAACAGTGAGCGTCTAGTTTGTGTCATCAGGCAGCCTGCTCTCTCAGCCTGTTCATACTTAAAGAGGCCACACAGTGTTCGAGTCAAAGGCTGAACATACACATGTCATACACATGTGTATCTGTATCTGTGTTCGTGTGTGTGTGTATGTGTGTGTGTGTCTGTGTGTGTGTGTGTGTGTGTCTGTGTGTGTGTGTATGTGTGTGTGTGTGTCTCTGTGTGTGTGTATGTGTGTGTGCTATTGAAAGTGAAACTGTATTTCACACAGGTGCACAAGTGTTTATGTTTAAGAGCTAAACTCTGTTTGTGTGTGTGTGTGTGTGTGTGTGTGTGTGTGTGTGCATATGCGTGTGCGTGCATGTGTGTGTGTGCGTGCATGTGTGTGCATGCGTGTCTGTGTGTGTATGTGTGTGTGTGTGTGCATGATGCCAGTGCGAGTATGATTTGAGTGTGTTTACAAACTGGATTAGTGTGTGTGTGTAGAGGCGCTGCTGGGTAAGTATATTAGCCTTGTCCAGTGGAACATGGCTGTCGGAGCTGGACTGTGTCTGAGGGGGTTGTGTAAAGACCTGTTTAGACGGCTGATGGGGAATAATCCTGTGGAAATCCTGAGCCTCTGAGGTTTTTGTGTCTGACTGTGTGTGTGTGTGTGTGTGTGTGTGTGTGTGTGTGTGTGTGTGTGTGTGTGTGTGTGTGTGTGTGTGTGTGTGTGTGGTGTGTGTGTGTGTTTATGTGTGTGTGTGTGTGTGTGTGTGTGTGTATCTACAGATGCTAGGCATTTCTGGGGAGAATGGCTGTGTTTTGAAAGAGAGCTGCAGAAGAGGAATGGTTATTGATTGTCTGCGAATAGAAATGTGTGTAATTTTCAATAGCTGCTCTTAGAACATTCTCAACATCATTTACCTTTACTTGTAAACCTACTGCACACTGTACTTATTATTTCAGAGGTACTTTGTATCAAATAGATGTATTTTATATGAAGTGCATATTAACATACTTTCTACCTACTTTAGGCAAGCACTGATCCCAATTGCCAATCCCCAAGTAAACAGACACACTTGTATTTGAAGTTAGTTGTAATAATTACTCATGCTTCTATTTGGAGTCAGTTGTAATAATTACTAATGGTTGTATTTGAAGTTAGTTGTAATAATTACTCATGCTTGCCTGCCTATAAGTGGACTCCTATGTGTTTTTTGTGCTTATCTGTGCACAATTATTTTTGCAGAATTTAAAATAATGTTAACTACTCATTTTAGATTTTAAAATAATGTTAAGCGGTCTAAAATGGCTGTCCTTAATTTAGTAATGCAAAACTGCGAGGCTAGGATGTCTTACGGTTGGTAGAGTTGTTCTGTTTTGTCCAATTCCCCAAGTCCCCCTTTTTCTCTGGTGTCATATGTAGAGGGATGAGGATTCAGAATCTCAGCGGCACATATACCAGATGAGATGAGATGAGATGAGATGAGATGAGAGATGGAAATAGGATTTGCCTTATCAAATCAAAGAAGAAACCCCTTAATATTTGATCAGGGATATTGCAGGTTTACAGAGTTGCTCTCAACTGACACTTTTCCTCTTCCGCCTCACTCTCCCTCCCTCCCTCATTCCATCTCTCTCTCTCTCTCTCTCTCTCTCTCTTCCCTCTCCCTCTCTCCCTCCCTCCCTCTTCTCCTCCCTCCCCCATCTCCTCCTTCTCCCTTTTCTTTAGAAAGGGCAAGAAG
>NC_055958.1:31789342-31811967 GCF_018492685.1 Alosa sapidissima | reverse complement strand
AGGAGCCAGAATTGGGGGAAGGGGTGTTTTGATGTGTGTGTGTGGCTTTGGAAGACTGCTCACCCCTTGCTGTCAGACACTGCAGAGGCAATGTTTGCCACCATGTGGAACTAATTAGGGGGGCATTGAACCGTTCCAGGACACTGATGAAGTGGTGTACTGGAGAGACACACACACTCAGACACAGCCTTGTGGACACACACACACACACACACACACACACACACACACACACACACACACACACACACACACACACACACACACACGCACGCACTGTCATTTACCCATACACCAAAAAATACAGTCAAACTGCAACTTCCAGGACACTGATGAAGTGGTGTACTGGAGAGACACACACACTCAGACACAGCCTTGTGGACACACACACACACACACACACACACACACACACTCACACACACACACTCACACACACACACACACACACACACATCTACCCCTTTCAAGCGCACACACACACACTCCTGACCACACACACAGTACTCTCCCATCTCGTCTCGGGATCGTCCACAGGTCACCTGTGGAGTGAAAACAATCTCCCCAGGGGTTAACGAGCCATTGCACCCACCACCCCACCCCACCCCACAAAGCACCCTCCCTCCCCGCTCGCCCGCCCACCCCTCCTGCCCCTCCACCCCATCAGCAGGGCAGCTAACAAGCTCACTTCTCACTCAGTGGATCACATGACCTGGCCCCCTGCGCTCACGCGACTCAGTGGCCGGCGGCCCTCCACTGCCCCGCGTCCGCCGCCACAGTCGCCGCGTCCTCTCCTCCCCCTGCGGCCGTCTGAATATTTCATCCCACCGCAGATTACACACATCAATTAATCATCGCACCACGCACGGGACACTGGGAACATGGACGCATGATTGAGAGCAGCAGCGGAGGGGTATATAACGGCTGTAAACTAGTGACCCAGACGGAAATGGACGCAACGACAGAGGCGACCGTCGGAGAAACGGATAGTGGACGAGCCGCGCCGAAAGCAACAGCCGCCGCAAATGTTTTTGTACAGGTGTAGGTGGACAGCGCTCCCAAAATGAGTAATCACTCTCCTCTGTTGTGCCGCTTTCCTTAATCCTTTAATGATTTAGTCTAATTATGGAAGCTACTTCCTTGTGTATGAGGGCTCATGAAATATTAACGCTGTATTAGCGAGGTGCCTGTCCGGGGTCAACAAGCTGACGTTAGTATTAAGTGTCACCTTTTTGGCCGTCCAGACGATCAAGTAACATTGGGCGGCCTTTTTTTCTTGCCCACAATCCTTTGCGCTGCTCGCAAGTCTGCAGAACTAGTGTCGCAAATGCAAAGAGTTGGGGTGATTGTGGAGAAAGAAAAGTGCAAAAAATGAGTGTCATGTCCCTCAATCCCTCGCCTTTTGTCTTCTGAAGTCAGGAGGAGGTTGTGTGATTGTGTAATTTCTCAGGATTATGCTGGATTTGTACGCTTATAGGGGGTGGACATTTCCAGTCAAACTCTTCTTGAGTTGGGGGGGGGGTCTGTGTGTGTGTGCATCATTGCATTCGCCTTCATTTCGCCTCCGTGACACAGATCCCCTCCAAAGGACCTGTCACAGTTAGCGCACTCACAGGGAATCTTAAGCGCCCCAAATAAGACTGCTTCTCTCTGACAGAAATCCTCCGGTGGGGTGTGGGAGAGGCGAATAAAACCAGCCTTCTGATACTCAGCTCAGCGTTTGTTTTCTCTCTGAAAGACTGCTGTCATCCTCTGTCACCCAGCGCTAAGTTAAGCCGTGTTTGGTTGCAGAAGACCATGCCAATTTTTTTTTTTATTCTTCTTGGGGTGCTGCAGAATAGCAACAGACCTAGTTGCGGCTTATAAACAGTTTTTAGCTTGCACACTCTCCTTGCCTCTCTCTGTTAAATCAGATTCCTTAATCTGTATCGGTAGTTATAGCATTGCTAGAGAAGGTTTTGGAGGAAGAGGCCACTGTGCTCATCAAAACCATTCCTAAAAAAAAGGAGTCCATACATATTAGTTCTATCCTTTCTTGAGTTTTAAAAAGGAGATATAACATGAGTCTGCGGACTCTTTTTTTCAAGAATAGTTCTCAAAGAGAATTATTACTATTAACTGGGAAGTTCTAATGGAAGGTAATTGAGGTTAAAATGATTCCTTTATCTCCGTTGTAGTTTAAGTAAATCCACAAATTATCCCAGTACTTTGTTTTGTTAAATATTGTTATTGATCAAACCTCGGAGCATATTACAAACATTTTGACGATTGACAGCAAAAAAAAAAAAATGTTTTCATGTTTATCTCAGTACTTGAAAAACTCATGTAGACAATAATGAGGACAGTGACAATGATAATGAAGATGATGATGATGGGGGGGGGGGGGGGGTAATGTTAAAGAACATAATGATGACAAGGAACGTGATGTCTTGAAGTACAGGACCGTGAGAAGCCGCATCAGTGTGTTTGACGTTCACCTCCCCTGATGGCTTCCACAGCTGACCGCTGCAGGACTCCACGCCTGTGTTGTGAATGACTGGCTGGGTGTGTGTGTTCACGGAGATGGGAGATAAGGTGCGTTAGCTGCGGGGCCTTCTGGAAGGTTCTCACGTGGATGATGGCCCTGGTGTTGAGTGTCCCATTCCCAGGCAGTTCTGTGTGCCGCTCACTGTCTGTCTGTGGGAACAAAAACGTGGGAAATAGCCCTGAAATCTATCAGATAATGAGCCAGCGATTCCCAATCTAAACACCCCCCCTCAAGCCCTCTGTTCTCCTCTTCTCTCCTCTCCTGGACTCTCTTTTATACTCCTCTCTTCTCTTCCCTTGTTTTTATGTCTTTTATTTTCTTGACTATCCTCTATTCTCTTATCTATTTTTCTCCCTCCCACTTCTATATTTTTCTTATGTCTATCCCTTGCTTATTCTGTTTTTTCTTTTTTCTTTCTCTTCTCCTCTCCTCTCTTCTCTTCTCTTCTCTTCTCCTCTCCTCTCCTCTCCTCTCTTTTCCTCTCTTCTCTTCTCTTCTCCTCTCCTCCCTTCTCTTTTCCTCTCTTCTCTTCTCTTCTCCTCTCTTCTCCTCTCTTCTCTTCTCTTTTCCTCTCTTCTCTTCTCTTCTCTTCTCCTCTCTTCTCTTCTCTTCTCTTCTCTTCTCTTCTCTTCTCCTCTCTTCTCTTCTCTTCTCTTCTCCTCTCTTCTCTTCTCTTCTCTTCTCTTCTCTCTCTATTTCCCTTCCTCTCTCCCTCACTCATGCATATTATATCTCCTCAAACGTCATAATATTTGGACTCATCACGTGTCTGCTGCGCCACTCACTCCCTGCTGTCTCCTGTCTCTGGCTCACAGGCCTGCTCCTGCTCCTGGAGTCTCTGGTCCTCTAAATGCCCCCTTCCCTTGCGATCCTGTGAGCAAAGGGCTTCCCTGGGGAAATGATCGCTGTGTCTGTGTGTGTGTGTGTGGGGGGGGGGGTGGTATTAAAAATGAATAGACGCCAAATGGAAAGGAGGAGATGCAGAAGAAGAAGGGGAGGGAGAGGGTGTATATATTCCCCCTTTAATTTTTGTGTATTATTAAGCAGGTGGCTGAATATGATAGCGTGGCCTGTCAGGTCTTTAATTAGGGTTATTTTCCATCGTCTCAGCTTACCACTGGACGCCAGGGCATGGGTTCGCACAACCAACCCAGGGCCCCGGGGCCACCTCAGCGCCGGCGCATCCCCACACTCACCTGCACACTCACCTGCACACTCACCTGCAGACTCACCTGCACACTAAATGATGTTTTATAAACAAAGTTCGGGTGGAGCCTTCGGGATGATTGACAGCAATTAACTCACCCACTGCCGCCGCAGGGTAGGCCTATTTAAGCCGACCTCCTTTTCCATACGTCACACGCTCCGACGTTCGCGAAATCATTCAGTCTGCGTATCGTTCGCATTGACAAGACAGCTCTCATGGAACTGGAAATCCACCCAGCGCCAGCAAGGCGTTGACCCTACCCACTGGACAGTGGCTCGCATCCGCAGCACTCTCCATTCCCGCGGCATCGCGATGCCGCATGTCGGATAGGAAGTTCCATCTCCTCCGCCTTCTAACGCAGTCGGATAACCCGGTCTTTTCGCGCTCCCTCACTTTGTTTTCCTCCCCAGACCAGGAAGCAAGCTGCTCCTTCTGGCATCCCGACGCGGTTCCTTCCGCCGGCCATTCAGCCGGACGAAGCACACACCACCAGCCACCTCGCGAACCGGGCACGCCGACAGCACTTTCCGGCACCACAAGCTTCAGAGCGTATCATTCCGCTGCTTCAGCCACAGCCACTGCCACGTCAGCGGCTCAGGCCCATTCCCGCCGGATCTCCGCCGTATTTCCGGGTCCAGCCCCACTTTTCCAGACGGCCCCGGTAGCGACAGCGTCGCTACTCCCCCCCCCCACTCCTTCTTTCCCTCCCCCATCCACCTCCCCTAGCCAGGACTCGGTCCAGGCCTGCCCCACCTCCAGTCGTTCCGACGACTGCTCCCTCCCTCCCCCCTCTCCCCCTCCCCTTTCCATCCCGGGAGCCACGTCTGTACAGCACGCCTCAACTCACGAAGCGTCAGCTCGAAGAGTCACCTCACTAGCTCCCCATCTCTCTTATGAGTTAGCGAGCACCTGGTCTTAGTCGGCGCCGATAGCGACAGCGTCGCTACTCCCCCCTAACCCTCTTTCCTTCCCCGTCCCACTTCCCGCGACCCTGTCCCAGGTTGCTCCCCTTCCGGTCGCGTCAGCGACCGCTCCCTCCCTCCCCCCTTTTCTCCCTTCCCATCTCTTCCCCGGCTCCGCGCTAGACCAGCCCGCAGCAGCGGGTCATCAGCACTCCGCGAGTGCTTCGGACCACGACGTCCCGTTCCGGCAGCAAAACTATTCTTTAGCCACAGCACAGGCCCTGCCACCGCCTCCTCACGCTGCAGCATTCGAACCACCACCCGTCACAGCGTCCACCAGGAACCTCATCTTGTCAGGTGCAGACGTAGACCTTTCTACCATTCTTCCCTCACTTCCTATTCCCTCTCATAACCGGGATCTAGTTTGCGGCGAACTGGTTTTTCTCTAAAAAAAAAAAAAAAAAAAAAAATTCTGGCCCAGCATCAAAAAACCCTGTCATTTCCCGAGTTCACCATAGCTTTTGCCAACTACACAGAAGTCGTCTGTTTCGTGTTCTCCAGTCGACGCAAATGACTAAGCTAAATGACTACCTGGCCATCATCGCCGGCCTAGCCGTATCCTACGGTGGAGCTCATTTTCATACGTAGGCTACCACCGGCTGTTTTCAGCAAAATGCGCTGCCAGAGTCGGCCTCTGGAACTAAAACCCCTACTGGGGCGCGCTCGATATGGAGCTCCATAACCGCGTTTTCCTAGGACTTAAGCCATCTTGTCCCCTCTGCAATAGCCCCAGTCACGGCGCGGCCGAGTGTCCACTAGTCAACCCCGACCATCAATTCCCCAGCACCAGCTCCACAGCCCCTAAATCCTCTTCCTATGTTCCCCGCATCCCCGATGCTACGGCAGGAGAAGCCAGGGAAGAGGACGAGCGTTCCTGGAAAGGTCGAGAAAATCTGCCGAAGATTTAACTTCGCTCAGTGTCGCCAATCCTCCTGCCGTTACCTCCACGTTTGCAGCTACTGCGCAGGCGCCCGTGCCAAGTCAGTCTGTTCCGCACTCAAGAACATATATAAAAAGTTTAAAAAGTATCTCTCTACTCCAATCATTGTTTCTGCTCTCCATTCAGAACTTCAGTCCAATCCAAATAGGGGATTTTGCGATTATTTGACTTCAGGGTTGAAGCACGGGTTCCATCCAGGTGTTTTAGCAAGACCTACAGAGTCTTTCGTTTGTAAAAACCTACAATCTGCCGTCAAAGATCCGGAGGTAGTCACCTCACTCCTAAGCAAAGAGGTCGAATCTGGTTTTATGATCGGTCCGTTCACCATGCCTCCATTCCCAGTCTACAGGATCAACCCCATAGGCGTAGCTACGCGCAAATACTCAGGAAAAAAGAGACTTATCATCGACCTCTCAGCTCCGCACAATAGTACCACTCCCAGCATTAACAGTCTGATTCCACTAGAAGAGTTCTCGCTGCACTACCACTCTGTCGATGACGCTATCGCTCTGATCAAAAAGGCAGGTAGACGTTGCTGGCTAGCTAAAGCGGACATCACCTCAGCCTTCAAAGTCATGCCCATTGATCTCGAATTCTGGAGTCAAATGGCATAGGAGATACTATTTTGCAGTTCGCCTCACCTTCGGCTGCCGCAGCAGTCCCAAAATTTTCGATACGCTATCAGAAGCCCTGTGCTGGATTCTCCTAAATAACTATAAGCTCCCATTTCTCGTTCATCTTCTGGACGACTTTCTAGTAGTTATCCCCCATTCCTACCCACCGGCCCTAGGCATCTCTACGCTAACTGACGTATTCAACAAACTGGGAGTCCCACTCTCAGAAGAGAAAACGTGCGGTCCCTTATCCAGACTCGAATTCCTCGGCATCATTTTAGATACCGAAGAATTCTCTTCATCTCTCCCCAAAGAGAAAAAAGACAGAATCTCTTTACTGTTGAACGAGTTTATAACCTCACCATCTCACACCAAACAAGAAGTTCTCTCCCTTCTAGGCCACCTCAATTTCGCCATGCGAATCATTCCCCAGGGCCGCCCTTTCATCTCGCATCTCCTAAACTGCGCCTCAGCATCCCCATCTCTCGAAGACGTAGTATATCTAGATGCCCAGTGCCTGGCCGATCTCAAACTCTGGAGGATGTTTTTAGACGAATGGAATGGTTTGTGCATGTTCTACGACGACTGCCAATCATATCCAGAAGACCTCCAGCTGTACACAGACGCAGCCCCCTCAATAGGCTTCGGAGGCTTTTTCAAAGGGCGCTGGTTTGCATCCCCTTGGCCACTAGAGTTCAGAGCGCTAATAACGGAAAACGAATCGTCAGCCGTGTTCGAACTCTACCCCGTAGCCATCACGGCCCTACCTGGGGGAATGAGCGGACCTCCAAGAGTGTGATAATCCACAGCGACAACGAAGCCGTAGTGCACGTCATTAATAACTCGAGCTCAAAATCGCCTGCGCTTTCCCCTCTTATTAGGCGTCTAATCTGGATAGCAGCCAGCTACCAGCTTATTATAAGAGCCGCGCACGTCCCCGGTTGCCACAATGGAATTGCTGACTCTCTCTCTCGTCTTAAATTCCAGAGATTCAGAAGCTCGGCTCCAGAGGCGGACCCGTACCCTACTCCACTCCCCAGCTTTTCGGAGACCATCTTCCCATAAACCACCCCCTCAGCTATCTTCAGCCCATCACAGCCGACCAAGCCCTTCATGCCCTCGCACCCAGGACCATGCAGTCCTACTGGACTGCTTGGTCGTGCTTCAAACAGTTCCACGCAAAGCACTCACTACCATTTACCAGTTTCGATGCAGTCACCATATCATCATCACCTACGCCCACACTTCACTCGGGATCAAAGTTTCTTCCATTAGAGTCTACCTAGCTGGCATTCATTTCTTCTACAAACGCTCCCACGGCTCCGAATGCCCCTTCTCCGACACCAGGATAGGCTTGTTAATTAAAGGTATCCGTAGGCAACATCCAGTCCCCCAAGACTCCCGCCTTCCCATTACCTCAAGCATTCTCGCCACCCGCCTCGCTACCCTTCGCAAAGGGTCATGTCACCGCATTCCGATTCCACCATCTCCGTTATGTTTCTACCGGCCTTTTTGGGCTGCTGAGATGTAGCGAGTTTACATGCCCTTCGTCTCTCTTCATTCCCGATGTCCACCCGTGCATCGCAGATCTAGAGCAGCTAGACCAAGACACCATTCGATTTACCATCAAACAGAGTAAAACCGATCAGTCCCGAAAAGGACACTCCATATCCATTTAACTCCGCCTCAGATCTTCAGCCTTTCCAATACCTATCTCACTACATCTCATATCGGTCAGCTCAAGCTTCGTCTACTAGCCCGCCCTTCGTGTCAGACGAAGGGCTACCCATCACTCGCCACAGATTCCAGACACTCTTAAAAACCATTCTAGTCAAATCTGGTTTTCCCGCGGATCGCTACTCCGCACACTCCTTCAGGATAGGAGCTGCCACAACAGCTGCGCTCAACGGCTTATCGGAGCAACAAATTAAAATACTGGGCCGTTGGTCCTCGGATGCCTACCAGTCTTACATCCGCTCCAATCTAGCGGATTTACGACTCGCTCAGCAAGCACTTATGTAGTTGGTAGCGGCCTTTCTCTGTGATCTTTTGGGGTGCAAGCGGTCATCGCTCTATCGCGATATCCGCTCCAGGCACTCCGGGACCACGGACAGCTACCTTGCCAAACACGCACTTCTCCCATACATTCTAGTCTAGCTGAGGCAATCATATAGAAGGGCGAACTAGTGAAATGATGTTTTATAAACAAAGTTCGGGTGGAGCCTTCGGGATGATTGACAGCAATTAACTCACCCACTGCCGCCGCAGGGTAGGCCTATTTAAGCCGACCTCCTTTTCCATACGTCACACGCTCCGACGTTCGCGAAATCATCCCCCCTCCTCCCCCTACTCCTCCATTTCACCAATTGCCCTGTTACTCATCCTCCTTACACAGGGGGGTGCAAGCGGTCATCGCTCTATCGCGATATCCGCTCCAGGCACTCCGGGACCACGGACAGCTACCTTGCCAAACACGCACTTCTCCCATACATTCTAGTCTAGCTGAGGCAATCATATAGAAGGGCGAACTAGTGAACCTGCAGACTAACCTGCACACTCACCTGCAGACTAACCTGCAGACTCACCTGCACACTCACCTGCAGACTCAGCTGCACACTCACCTGCACACTCACCTGCACACTCACCTGCACACTCACCTGCAGACTCACCTGCACACTCACCTGCACACCACTCACCTGCACACTCACCTGCACACTCACCTGCAGACTCACCTGCACACTCACCTGCAGACTAACCTGCACACTCACCTGCACACTCACCTGCACACTCACCTGCACACCACTCACCTGCAGACTCACCTGCACACTCACCTGCAGACTAACCTGCACACTCACCTGCACACTTACCTGCACACTCACCTGCTCACTCACCTGCACACTCACATCCACACTCACCTGGCGACTCACCTGTTACAGCCAGTCCTACAGTAACTTGATATTATAACATATTTTGTACTTTTCAGTTTAAACATTTTCAGTTTAAAGCTTCTATAGGCTCTTCACCATGGCAGAGAAATAGCGCTGTCTATATTTACAGGTACACTTTTACAGGTACAATCATTTTTCTCATTATCTAATATTCGTTCATATGGTTTACTTACTGTATTTAAATGCGGTTAGGATGCAGAAATGTATTGGGTGAAAAACTGGCATTCTCTTTACATATGGGGCAGAAATTGAACTTTGACCGGGTCAAAAGCGCATAAAACTAAAGTAAAACTTTATTTACCACAATTGAACACATATTTTGCTAAAGCAACTTGACCTATTTTGTAATAATTAGATACATTTTCTAAATGAATGATTGTCTCCAGATGCGGATATCAGGTAGAGTGTTCTAGTTGTTTTCCCCCAGATTGTATTTGGCCACTGGTTTCGGTTCTCCAAACAGGGAACAAATCTGCACTGAATTTCGAGCTGCATGCAAGTTTAATAATCGTATCATTTTGTTTACACATTGTGTCTGACCCTGGCACAATGAAAAGGGCCATGATCATTTTACTCGGCATACAAAAGCGTGAAGTTCTGCACAGCCAACGTAACACCCGAGGCTAGCAGCAGACAATGAGAAGAGTGTTCGTCTCTGCTTAAGCACTCTATTCAGGGCTCTTGCTCAGCGCCAGCCAGGCCACGCTCAGGAAGCTGGACATCCACACCCACCGTGTTAAGGAATCTCTCAACTTTAGTAGACCTAGAGAAACTAGACAAACACACTAACACACACACACATACACACACACATGCACACACACACACACTCACACACACACACACACACACACTCACACTCGCGCGCACACACACACACACACACACACATACACACACACACACATACACACACACACACACACACACACACAGGAAGCCAGTCAGTCGTTGAGGAATCTCTAAGCATTATTGCTCAATAGACACACATGCACACACACACATGCACACACACACACACACACTCACACTCGCACACACACACACCCACACACACACACTCACACGCACACACACACACACACACACACACACACACACACACACACACACACACACACACACACACACACACACAGGAAGCCAGTCAGTCGTTGAGGAATCTCTAAGCATTATTGCTCAATAGACACACACATGCACACACACACACACACACACACACACACACACACACACACACACACACACACACACACAGTGGTCAATGTGGTCAAAGCTATGGATGAAGCACATTGATAGTTACATAACATACTCCAACATAACCAGTTTGGTTTTCCTGTACATGGTCTATCATGTTGCCTGCCATCAAGAGTTCTTCTGGAATAAGAACCGTCAGAACATTCTTACAAATAAACGATTCATGACATCTACTGTCCTTTGGAGATCGAACAGGTACAAGGTCAACGGTAACTGCCTGCACCAAGGTGTGTGCAGGTCTTTGTTACTTGTTTTGTTCCAGCTGTGAACATATTATGGCCTTGCCATTGCTGATGCTGCACAGATGAGTCCTTATGTAATGTTAGCAGGAAATGAGGTAGAAGTCGCTGCATGCGTGGATTCCGCACACGTCAAAAGCAGACAGTAACAAATGATTTTCATATCTACTGTATGTATTTAATAATGAATTCTGCCAGCTTCTCTCTCTTTTCTCCAGTAGACAGCATTTCAGAGGAGAAGGGGTGGGGGGGTGAACGAAGAGAAAAATCATTAGATAGATCAGCAGCCTGTTCGATCAGATACAAAAGACTCCCCAGAGCTGTAAACAACGGCGCAGCCTGTATTAGAAATTAATTATTCAGCTCCGACAAGCTCATTAAGAGCTTCTAACAGAGTGTCTGTGCAATCCGTCTTGTACCACCTCTACCTGATTCTCACAGCCTTACAAAAACACGACATTGTTGGTGTACATGTGTGTGTGTGTGTGTGTGTGTGTGTGTGTGTGTGTGTGTGTGTGTGTGTGTGTGTGTGTGTGTGTGTGTGTGTGTGTGTGTGCGTGTCTCTGTGTGTGTGTGTATTTGCTCAGTCATGCATGTGTGTATGTATGTGTGAATGTACATGTGTATGGAGATGAAGGCACCTGTATGTGTGTGTGTGTGTGTGTCGTACGTCCACACACACACACACACACACACACACACACACACTCTTACACACAGATACTGCCATCCTGGCTGAAGCGTAAGGCGTGTTAGTGGTGTGTTTGTGGTCCTGCCGTTTGTTTTGTGTGGGGTTTTTGAGACGGGGGGTCCCTTTCTAATGATTATTTTAATCTGTCGTTAAATGAGGCATTAATGATTAAGCTCAGCCCCGTAATTATGATCCTCAGTGTAAATTAGGGAGTGGTAATCTACTGGCCGCTAGAGAAACAAAGGAGAGGAGGGAGTGGTAGAGAAAGAGAGAAAGAGAGAGAGAGAGAGAGAGAGGAAGAGATGAACAAAGAGAGAATGGGAATGAGAGTAAGTGTAACAGGAAGGGGAGAAAAATAGAGAGAGAGAGGGAGAGAGGGAGAGAAGGAGAGAGAGAGAGAGAGAGAGAGAGAGAGAGAGAGATGGATAAATCACAGGTGGGCTGTTTTCTCCAGAAGTCTCCAGCAGAGTTGAGAAGCATTTCAGTCTCCACAGGGGGTTTCTCCTTTCTCTGTCTCTCTCCTCCTTTCTCTCTCCCTCTTTCTCTCTCTCTCTCTTCCTCTCCCTCTCTCATTCTCTCTTTCTCCCTCTCTCTCTCTAGTGACACAGCTGACTGCCTGCCTGCCTGAGTGACTGACTGCATTAACTCTCAGCTCCTCTCTGCTCTTGCCTACAGTAGTGCTAGTAATAGCAGGCCTTCTTGTTTTCCTCGCAGGTGCTTGATGAGGAGGGGGCAAGTGCCTCTGATCTGAAGTATAAACTCCCAACTCACACCTCATTTCTCGTGTTCTTCACCTCTCCGTCATGATACTCTTTTCTTTCCTCTGCCCCCCTCTATGATCCCTTTTTTGTCTTCCCCTCTCTTTCTTCCCAATGTTCACATCTGCTCTCCATCTCTCTCGTTCCTACCCTCTGCTCTCCTCTATCCTCCTCTCTCCTCTCTCTTTCTCTCTTCACCATTTCTCCTCCTCTTTTCTCCTCTGCTTTCATCTCTTCTCTCCTATCATCTTCTCCTCTCCTCTGCTCTCCGTTCCTCCCCTCTCCCTCACTCTGCTCTGCTGCCTTCCCCTCCTCCTCCTCTCATCCTCTCATCCTCTCCTCTTCTCCTCCTCCTCTCCTCTCCCCCCTCTCCCCTCTTCATTGTGTTGGTCTATCTGATCCTGTGGCCTTTTGTTGCTCTTTGAAAGGCCCGACCCGACACTCATTATTTTCAGCTTTATCTTCCTCACTGACTCTCTGATTAGGGCGGTTGGGTTTGACAGTCGCCTCCGCTGAGATCCTATCCATTACGCTGTCACCGCGGGCCTGTCTCTCGGTGTGTGTGTGTCTGTGTGTGTGTTTGAGAGAGAAAGAGAGAGAGATAGAGAGAGAGAGAGAGAGACAGAGAGAGGGAGGGAGGGAGCAGAAGAAGGTGTGTGTGTACTGGATGTGTTTAAGTATACATCAGTATGGTTGCTTGTCCAGTTCTGCATGCTCATCATATGACTGTGAAAATGACAGTCCCCTTTGCTTCAGTAGGCTTGTGTGAATATTATGTTCACATACGTTAAAACAGGCTAAAATGTAGATATACTGTACATACATATACTATACATTTGTCAAAACTGTAGGCAGCAGTCAACTAGTCGTAATGGGCTAAACATTTTCGGTGAAGTACTTACATAGTACACATAGCAATAAGACCTGTTCCACAGAGACATGTAAGTTGTCTCCAGCTATACTATATAAGCACAATAACAACACATCTGCTCTGGACAACCCAGCTGCTGCTAACAGCTAGCAGTAATGTTAGCATCAGCACTACAGCAGGTACAAAACGACTTGTCAACTAGTCAACAGCTATTATGAAAAAGTGGCAAAACTCAGTAGTCGTGAAACCCCTAGTATTTGTGTGTGTGTGTGTGTGTGTATGCAGGTGCGTGTAGGTCTATGTGCTGTGTGTGTGTGTGTGTGTGTGTGTGTGTGTGTGTGTGTGTGTGTGCTTTTCTGTGTCTGTGTGTCTGTATCTGTGTGCTTGTGTACTTGTGTGTGTGTGTGTGTGTGTGTGTGTGTGACTACACATATCAGTGTGTGTGAGCCCAAGATGAGGTGTGATGTCAACAGAAGGTGGCGGGTGAGAATCAGAGCCCCATCTCCTCCTAATTACCCCGGTCTCCTCGTTAATTAAATTCTCGTTAGGAGCAGCGGGAGGAAGGCTAATTAAACTGCTCTCTACTCTTATAATTATGAGACGAGGCGACACTGGCTTTCTGCACAACTCTACGTAAATGGGGAAAGGGTGTGTGTGTGTGTGTGTGTGTGTTTGCGGACACACATTTGTGCGACTGTGTGTGTGTGTGTGTGTGTGTGTGTGTGTGTGTGTGTGTGTGTGTGTGTGTGTGTGTGTGTGTGTGTTGCGGACACACATTTGTGCGACTGTGTGTGTGTGTGTGTGTGTGTGTGTGTGTGTGTGTGTGTGTGTGTGTCCATCTCAACTAACTGGATCTATCTTGTTCATTCTCTGACAGGAGGCTCTATTGACTCTGAGAGAGTGGGCTACACATGATCCAGCTAATGACCTCTGTGTACATCCCTCTTTCTCCTCCCCTCCCTCCACTCTCTCTCTCTCTCCTCCCCTCCCTCCTCTCTCTCTCTCTCCTCCCCTCCCTCCTCTCTCTCTCTCTCTTCTTCTGTTCATGTACCACACTCTGACTCTCCTGTTCTCTACCTACTGGGCTCTACCTCTCTGCAGCCGTCCCTTGTGCTTGTGTGTGTGAATGTTTCTGTATGTGTGTGTGTGTGTGTGTGTGTGTGTGTGTGTGTGTGTGTGTGTGTGTGAGTGAGTGTGTGAGTGCCTGTGTGTTGTGTTCTCTCTCTCTCTCTCTCTCTCTCTCTCTCTCTCTCTCTGTGTATATGTGTGTGTGGTGATTTCTGTCTCGTGCTTTTGTTTGCAGAACAGCAGAGAGGCAAAGCATCATGGGTACAAGGGGCCATGCTGGAACTGCTGATGTAGCCAAACCATTCTAGACAGTCCCCCTGCTGTCATTTGTTATGGAATGACCTGTGTGACACTCTATTTCAGCCTCTGTGTGTGTGTGTGTGTGTGTGTGCGTGTGCGTGCGTGCGTGCGTGCGTGCGTGCGTGCGTGCGTGCGTGCGTGCGTGATGGGTTGATGAGCTGTACGTTGTACAGAGTGTGGTGTACACTTTTTTTTTTTTATTTACTTGTTTGCTTTTGGAAGATCATATTGGGTTGCTATGGTGACAAGCTTTACTTGAATAGTGCTTCAACTGAGTCACTCAGTTACTGTATGTATGTGTGTCTCTCTGTGTGTGTGTGTGTGTGTGTATATGTGTGTGTGTGTGTGTGTGTGTGTGTGTGTGTGTGTGTGTGTGTGTGTGTGTGTTCCTATGTTATTTAGTACAAGGTGTGTATGTGTGGGGGATGTGTGTCCATGTGATTGTGTTTGTAAGAAATCCATACATGTGATCTTTGTGTGTAGTGTAGGTGGGCTTCTGCAGTACATCATTCAATTTGCACTATTTTGAAACATGTAACAGTGTATCAGAGAGTTGTGTGTTTGCAATAGAGAGGAGAGAGAGCGAGAGAGATGAAGAGATGTGTGCATGAGAGAGGGTTGAGTGTGCATTTGTGAGAGAGCAAGAGAAAGAGAGCATTTGTGTGTGCGTGTGCGTATGCGTGTGCGTGTGCGTGTGCGCGTGTGTCTATGTATGTGTGTGTGTGTGTGTGTGTGTGTGTGTGTGTGTGTGTGTGTGTGTGTGCGTGTGTGTGTGTGTGTGCGGGTGTGTGTGTGTGTGAGTGAGGGTCTGCTACTGAGTGGGCCAAAGAGCTCTTTGCTGATGAACACACAATTGCTGGGTTTGCCTCCCAAATGATAGGGCTGCCCGTCAGAATGATGAGTACATTTGCCATCCTGAGTGCTTGTGTGTGTGTGGGGTGTGTGTGTGTGTGTGTGTGTGTGTGTGTGTGTGTGTGTGTGTGTGTGTGTGTGTGTGTGTGTGTGTGTGTGTGTGTGTGTGTGTGCGCGTATGTGTGTGTTGGCCTGTGTAGATCTATATACTATATAGTGTTTATTTTTGCCCTAGTTCTCTCTATATAATTTTTGTTCTCGGTCCTTTCTCTATCGTGTAGCAATGTCCTATCTAAGCACTATAAAAGTAACCTTTTCCTGGCAATACCACCAGCCTCTTTCCTAGCAGGTGTATTCATCATACTTTCAAGACTTTGTGGAGTGTGCCAATTTTTGTCTGTCTTTCTGTTCATGGTTTTGGGGGTATTAAGGTTCCCTCAGTGCATTAAAAGAATGGACAAACACACAGCTAAGACATTGTGAGGTGCTGATGCTGACAGCAAGATATGTCCAAGACCGCACAGAGAAGGGAACTGCACACTCCAAGTAGTCCCATTTAGGTTTGTTTAAACAGGATTTCTCCCTGTTTAAGACATTTGGGGTAACTAAACAGAACTACTTTTAGTGTGCGGGGGAAAAAAATGTTTTCCTATGATGTGAAGCACATACTCCATATGTTGATATGATAATGAAATCTCCAGAGGAACGTTCCTCTGTAGTCACTTGAGGAACCGCGCGTGGTTCCGTCGACCCATGTGAGAAGAAAGTGTGTATTATACTGACGAAGCCAGCTGGTGGGTGAGCTTTGCCTCAAAGCCCTTGTTATGGATCTAGGTGGATCGCCTTTTGTGTGCTGGTAAAATCAGCCGCGCATTGGATCCGTGCCCGTTTTAATCTCCACTGATCATTTTGTTCCTAAAGGCATCTGAAGATCTTAGCTCTCTTGGCGCTTGGCTTTCAAGGCAAACAGTACTTTCCTCTCTCCTTCCAAGCTTCGTTGGTATGGGGGCCGAGGCGACTTTTTTTTTTTGCCTTGGTCTGGATTAAACACACAGAGAGAAAGAGAGAGAGAGAAAGAGAGAGCTCACCCAGCGGTGGGTGTGTTTGTATGGTTTTCAGTCGGACATCTACTGTAGACTAATCTCTACCTCACTGCTTGAGAAACCCCACTTTGAATACAGCTGAATGACAAACATGTTTTCTTTCTTTCTCTTTGTTTTGTTTTGGGGTTTTTTTCTCTCTCGAAGGTCTTAAGACCTATGATGTGTCTGCTTGTTTGTCTTTCTTTGAGGCCTGGCTGTTTCAGGAAGCTTTGGCTACTTTGTCATTGGGGGCATTGCGAGACAAGGCTGTGAGCGTCGGTAGAGTGGGTTGGTGGTATGGGGAGTCTTGGTGTGGAGTTTCTTTATAACAGGACAGATCAGCGCAATAGCTTCTAAGGCAGACTAATCTCATTGGAAAGTTTGAAGTTCCTGTAAACAGATTAGTGGGCACACATGGGTTGGTGTGGAAGACAGTGGTGCAGAGGATGAAGGAGAATTAAAAAATGTAAAAAGAAAAAAAAGGACATAGAAAAAAGGAGTAGAAAAGAAGAGTTTTGCGGCCCTCCGCTCACCCTGGGAGATGATTTTGTGTACTGACAGATCAGAACAACAACAACAACAACAACAACAGCAATGACAAGAATAACAGGAACTTTAATTTCAGAACTAAAAGGCCACATAGAGATAATTACATTTACGAGGCCACTGGCTAGCCATGGCTACGTGTGTACATATTTACTTATCTCAACGGTTGTTTAAAATTCATTACTCTGTTAAGTCTTTAATGGCCTGAATGCCATTTGCCCTTAAATAGCATCATCACACAAAATAAAGTCGATTTTGATGAACAATATTCACCTGAGTTAATGGAATATGCATTTTGGAAAGCCTAGTAATTATCCTGGTTGTGTAGGCAGATGTGTTTTGTTCAGGGAGGGATGGGGGAAAAAAGGCCAAAATAAATTTAAACATTATTGGCTTGCGCCATTTGCATGAGAATGCCATCTTATTGGCTGGGATACCAGGCAGTGGTGGAGATGCATTTCTGAAGCCTCCGTACCCTTGAGGTTTTTTTGTGTGTGTGTGTGTGTGTGTGCGTGCGTACGTGCATGTGTGCGTGCCTGCGTGTGTATGTGTGTGAATGTGTGTGGAGGTTTGTCAAACGGAGGTCCTACCCTTCGGATGATTCAGATATGATGCTAACCTGCGGACCTTATACTGACCTTATATGGACCTATGTGTGAACGACATACACGCACATTACAGAATTGTACTACAGAATGTGGTTGTCGAGTGAGGGGTGGGGGCTTGTAGGGTTCACAAGAGGCGAGATATGACGCAGAATATATGCAGCCGTTGTCACAGCTGCTGTTTGTTTACAAAGTGTATGCATTATGTAGGCTAAAGAAGAAAAATCAATTGTGCGTAGGCTAATACTACGTAAGTGCGCACTTGAAATTGACCTAAAGTATTTGTATGTGTGCTTCGAATAAACACATTTATCTGTTTTCAACGTTATGTAGCAGAATTACTTGAACCCCAAATCTGGTTTGCGTCAGAGAGAGCATGCACAAACTTTATGGTACCAGCCAATTCAGTAGGCTAACTCAAGACTTGGCCAAGACAAGGCCATCATATACAACGTTTTTAAGCAACAAACAAAATACTAACATAACAGTGAAGTGGTTCGTTTTTTCATGGTTTATTTTTCCAAAAGCATCCTCTCCCCATGTGTCTAATGTATTTACGTAAGAAGCTTGGAACAAAGTTGGGTTTTCTTCGTTCGTTCTACGCTTTGTTCAGACACAGCACATTTACATAATGTCCGGAGGAAATACTAGGGGGGGAGCAGTAGAACAACCAGCTAAATTCAGACTTCCATATGACCGGTTATGTCGTTCAGATATACGGCCCCACCGTTTTAACATCCGCAGAACCTCCGGTCTTACATGTATGTCTGAAAACGCTTTGTGTGTGTGTGTGTGTGTGAGACACGTAAATATGGAGATGAGATGAGGCCTTATGCAGTGCTGTCCTCACTTTTTTTTAAAGTCCTGTTTAAAATCAGCCTAGAAGAGGAGAGGAGAAATGAGGACTAAACTGCCGTTGGCTCTGGGTGTGACCTGGGTGAATTGCGGCCCAGTTCTGCTCCACAGTCATTGACTCAGAACTCCTGCCATTTAACAAGAGTCTGTTGTGAGTGTGAGGCAGCGCAGCACAGCGCATGAGAGTTCTGGAAGACAATGTGAGGTGTGACATGTACATAAATAGAGCGAGAGAAAGAGAGAATGAGAGAGGGAAGGAGAGGAACAGGCCATGGCATTTGAAGGCAGTTGGTAGCCAAAATGAAGTTAGCTTTACGTATATTTATTTGCAATGCTTTTTCCTCTAGAATATACAGTATATTAGTTGTGAAGGGAAGGTACCGCTACACTAAAATATAAGCTCCCAATCCATTTCAGCCACACAAACAGAAACACTTACAGCGAAGGAGGGAAACGAAGAGACAGTGTAAACGAAGTGTGTATGATGTGTGTGTGTGTTTGTGTGTGTGTGTGAGAGAGAGAGAGAGAGAGAGAGAGAGGGAGGGTGAAGGACAGGTGGAAGCAATGAGCTTTGATATGCTCCGGCCTCCCCTGAACAGTGACCTCATTTAGAATTCTAAGAGTGTGAAAGAGAGAGCAAAAGGTGGCCACCTACCGAGTGTCCTCTCTCTCTCTCCCTCTCTCTCTCTCTATCTCTCCCTCTCTCTCTCCATCATACTTTCCCTCCCTCTGCCTGTTTCCCTGCTGCCACCCCTCTCTCTCTCTCTCTCTCTCTCTCTCCCTCTCTCTCTCCCTCTCTCTCTCTCTCTCTCTCTCTCTCTCTCAGCCCTTCCCTCTTCAGCAACCACACACAGCCTTCTCCCTTTCTCTTATTTCCACTTCCCCATGGCTATGACACACATGGATGTGCTTGCACACACACACACACACACACACACACACACAAACACACACACACACACACACAAACACACACACAAACACACACACACATTAAAAAAGATGAAAGTGCCACAGTGTCCACCTCTTTATTTCCTTCCTGCTCCCTGTGCCCTGCTCTTTAAGTGCGGGGAGTGCAGGGGTCAGTGGGTGAAAAAGAGAGTGAAGAAGAAGAGAAGAGAAGATAAAAAAGAGCTGACTTCACCTGTCACCCTAATTTGCCTGTAGGGACTCTGCCTCTTCTCCAGCCATGAGGCCCCCCCCCCCCCCCCCCCCTGTTAGCCCCCCCCTGTCAGCCTGGGGCTAAAGTTAGTCCTTATCCCCGGAGGGAGGGAGGGAGGCCCCAGGGATGCTGCCAGGAGCTCGGGGGTCAGGCTCCCTGGGCCTGACTTCTTAGCAGATGGGCCTTTGGGTTTGTGTTAGCGTGTCAGATGCAATTAGCGTAGCGTCGGGTGGAGGACAAGCCAAAGAGGCAAGGTGGTGCTGGTGGCCGTGTGTGTGTGTGTGTGTGTGTGTGAGGTGGGTGGGTGGGGGTTTGTGTGTGGGGGTAAATGAGATTACAACCTCTCCCACTCACACATCAGACCTCTGATCTCCCCTCCTGGGCTTGTTAAATAGTCATTTCATACCCAGACTCTCCCTTTTCATCAAGGCCCAGACGAGAGGCCGGGGGTGGTGGTGGAATTCACACCCTCAATAGCAACAGTTTGGAATATTTGATGTTATTCTGATTTTCAGGGTTTTTGACAGCCCACTTATTGAAGCTTGCTAGCCAGACACATGCCAAGCGCTCATTACATACTTGACGATATTTATGTGTGTTTTTCTCTTCTCTAGAGCCACTGATAGGAAGTAAAAAAAAAATGTTTTTTCAAACATGCATTTGCCATAGGCTATTTCTGTTGCTTGAAATGGAGCCTTATAGATAGATAGATAGATAGATAGATAGATAGATAGATAGATACTTTATTGATCCCCAGGGGAAATTCAAGGTCTCAGCAGCATACAGACAACACAAACACATTCTTTAACAGCAGAAAGAGTAATTAAAGTATATAATATAAAAACACAACTAAGCAATAAGGACAGTAGAAGATAAAGAATATGCTACATATAGTAAAATACAAATTATACTAACTAACACTTAATCTAAATCAATTCTAAAAACAGTATCCACATAGTGGTGATTAATCAATCAGAGGCGCTTGCAATGACTGAGGCAGGGACTGAGCCTGTGATTCTCTGTGCATAGTAAGGTAAGGTAAGGTGCTCTGTGTGAATGAGTGTCATGGTGGTAGTGCAATGGTGATAGTGGTCATGGTGATAGTGCAAATGAGTAAGTCCAACAGTGCAACAATGCAGAAATAAAGTAAAGTAAAGTCTATATATCTATATATTTAACTATTTTAAGAAAAGGTATAAGTGTGGCCACAGTATACTTATACTTATATATATACTTGTATATACGTACAGCACTGTAAAACTCTCCATGTAAACTCAGTTATTCAGTACACTGTTTAGTTGCAATCTGTTATCTTGTCATTGTCATATCTTGTCAGATCAACAATTTATTTCTACAGTAATAGCAGTGTAAATGTACAACATTCTCATGTCTTCTATGTGTCTTCTTCCTGGTGTTTTAAGGCATTTGTTTACATTTTGTCCAGAGCATTGCAGTCGTAAATAAATGCAAAAAATGTCTGTAACAAAAATGCACAGGGACATTGTTTGTTCTTGTACTTTGACAGTTACATTATCAGCATTAGAACATTTGAGGGGAAATATTATTACATATTATTGTGATAAAGGTGGCAATTTATCGCCAATTTATCGATACACATTGAAAAAATCCTACCTGTATCTCTATAGGCATTTTCAGACTAAAAACTAAAAAGTTCTAAGAACACATTTCTATGAACTACTGACTGGAGAGGCTACCCCTAGAACTACACAGTTCCTAGGGGCTGTTTTTCGGTTTTCGCACCATCAGTAGGAACGCTGAGGTAACGTAACAACAACGGCGCACTGCATTCGTATATCACTTTTCAAGGCACCCAAAGTGCTTTTACTGTGAAGGGGGGAACCTCACTAACCACCACCAATGTGTAGCATTCACCTGGCTGATGCACGGCGGCCATGATGTTAGTATTAGGGGCCAGATTGGATGAACTAGGTTGGGTTTAGGACACAGGGGAACCCCCTTACTCTTTGCGATTAGTGCCATGGGATCTGTAATGACCATCCACCAAGTACTAACCAAACCCACACCTGCTTAGCTTCAGTAATTCAACAGAACCAAGCAGCCGTTGGTCTGGCTGCTGATTAATGTGGGATACACGACAGAGGACCAAAACATTTTACATGTATTTGTTAATAGTGTGAAATGTACACTGTACAAACAAGGGTCATGCCTTTTATATAGCCTTCTACAACATGGTCATGTCGCTAAATATTTCTGTCTTATTTAGTAAACCTAACTACAATCCCCACTTCAAACTAGCTCATATTCACAACCCTCTCACAGGCGAAACAGTGCATTAGAGGAAGGTTTTATGGTTGATTATTGTTGTTTCAAGTAGATTTTGAGAATCAATAGCATTGCAAAGGCTAATAGAATAAGCTGCAAGAAGCATACTCACATTATTCCGCCACGCCCATTTTAGAAATGTATTTGCGGTTACACTTTACTTGACAGTATGGACATAAGAGTGACATGACACTGTCATGAACGTGTCATAAACAAGTCATAAACGTTTATGACAACGCTTCTGTCATTAAGTGTCATTCGGTTTTTGTCATAACAAGTTAGGGTTAGGGTTAGGGTTAGGAAATTAGAATTAAAATTTATTTTGTTTGGTAGTTGTTTAAACTATTATGCACTGGCCAGTTGTTCTCGCCCCACTATTCCCATCTAAAAGTCAAATAAAATAAAAGCTAAAAAAGAGGAGATATAAAAAAGACACAGAGTGGTTTAAAACTTTACTTTAATTTTTCATTAAAACTTTTTGGATGTAGTGTTTGAAGTTTTAAAATCCACAATCTCTCTGCTCTTTTCCTCTGTAAAACGGTCCAGCCTGGGTTCCCTTTAAGGCCACAGACCCTCAAATGTGCGATGTGCGGGTTAGAGGTTAGGGTTATAATTCATGTGTCATGATAGTGTCATCTTCTGGTCGGCTAGTTCCAGCTAGTTCGCTTCATTGGGATAACACGACAGAAGAAGATGGAAGAAACGAAAAATTACATCAGGAGGTCAGATGGCAAGATTGTACTTCGCCACCCAAGGCTATTCTCCTCTATCTATATGAACAAACCATTTTTAACTGTGTGTAAACGTGATTTACAGATGAGAATTAATGTAGGAATA
>NC_055958.1:31744342-31781842 GCF_018492685.1 Alosa sapidissima | reverse complement strand
ATAATCTGATTAGTCGTGTAGATGGAACACTTGTTTGCTCACTACTTAACACTGAGTGCTGCGTGTGTCTGCACTGTTCTCTGTATCACGTTGCAAAATAATATAATAAAACGGGGTCTACCTGAAAACACTGCAAATGTTTGCTCAGGGCGTGGAACAAATATTGACAAATACTAATGAGCCTGTTTGATGGAAGGTCGGGTCGTTTGTTTGTGACAGAAAGTGAGCATCTGGAAACACAAACACACACACACACACACACACACCCACACACACACTCAAAGAGAGAGAGAGAGAGAGAGAGAGAGAGGTTTGAGTTGGTAGAATAGCCAAACAACAGGATGATTTGTAATTATCCCTGCCGAGTGTTTAGCTCGGCACAGAATGGGTGCAACAGCGGCAGGGAATCAGTCACTCGCGGTCCCCTCCATTCACACCACCAAGCCAAATTCGGAAGACAGATTGTGCCGGTAACCGGTGGAGACAGACTCGGCAGGCACCTGCGTGTGCCATGCTGATGTGCTTTTTACTGCAAGAGAGAGGAGAGGGAGAGGAATTTGATTAGCCGCAAGATGCTAATAGCAAGAAGAGAAGGTGTGTGTGTGTGTGTGTGTGTGTGTGTGTGTGTGTGTGTTCTACGAGATGAAATGAATGCAGCAGTGTTAGGGCACGCGTGATTAAGGAGAGGTGTTTGCAGCGGCTGTCTGGGAAAAACAAGCGTGGTGGCGGTGGCGAGGGATTAATGAACTGTTCGCTAATGGGGCTTGGTGTCACGCTGCTCCCAGCGCTAAACAGGTGCCCGTTAGGGGGTTAATGATGGCATGATAGCCCACAGACCCCTTCTGCCTGACTGCCTTCGGGAGCGTGTGCACAGGATCACAGGCCCTAAGCCAGGAAGCCCCTTGGTTGATGGGCTAAACGCTGGTTTTGTAACATTGCAGGCCAAGGCCTGGGTTAATGCAGAAACCGCCCCACTAGGACTTGATGAAGACTAGCCTGTAATTACAATCAGTTCTTTGATGTGACATGAGTCACGTTCAGTCATGTAGCCTGCTGCCCATTGGGTGCACAGGGATCCTGGTGGGCCACTGTAGCTGTGGGGGTGATAGGCCATCAGACCAAAATGCATATTAAGTTTTTGTTTTGTTTAATACTACAAATGCCTCTTTACTTGCCTTGGCAGAAATAATTGGTATGATGAATTGGTTGGTAAATTCTTTTGCATTTCTCTATAGATTAGATTAGATTCAACTTTATTGTCATTGTGCAGAGTACAAGTACAGAGACAATGAAATGCAGATGCAAATACTCTATAGTACATTTCAAAGAAACTCCAATAATATGGATTACAGTAATGGGAGTTAATTTGTAGATATTGTAAATGAATGTAGAGCATCTTAATGAAAATAAATATAACTCTCACAGGCTCAGTGCCTCCTGGATTCCAGCTCTCAAAACGAAACGCGTAGTCTTCCTCGCACTCAGAAGTGACTCCTTTCCATTTATGAATTCAGCGGAGTATGTATGAATGGATGATATGATGCTCACATCTTCAATTCAGACATGCTTTGCACAGGTAGCAAAGAGGAACTGGTTTGAATCACCAGTATTCCCGAGGTTCATCGCATGGAGTGACAGCCACTATAATGGGGAAATGCAGGTGTGCCACAACCTAAATTGTAATTCACACTTCGCGCATGCTGACACTTGAAACTGCCATAATGATCATATAGACCAAGAGATGGCAGGAGAGAGGATTACTGCGGGATGTGTGTGTGTGTGTGTGTGTGTGTGTGTGTGTGTGTGTGTGTGTATAGGAGACAGGTGTACATAATGACAGTCTGCAGTCATAATAATGTGACAGTGCCCTTTCCAGAGTGGTTCAAATCAATGTAAACATACATAGCACCTAGGTAGGAGTGTGAATGAGGGCTCACGGTGAGACACACACATGTGCACACACACACACACACACACACACACACACACACAGAGACTTTTTTGGAGAGTGCAGCCCACTAACTCAAGTAGTGCACCTCAACGGCCTGACGGGCTGTCAAAGACACGTGGCAGCAAGCTGTGACCGGGAGGTTTGGGCAGAGCCGGCAAAGGTTGGCATGGAGCTCCCATAAGCTCCTGGAGAATCTGGACCCTCGTTAACGGCTGAGTTTCACTGAAACACGGTGGTCGGTGTAAGGCCCCTCATTAGTTTTATCAATAACATGTCCTAATACAGACTAGTCTAAGAAAAGTAATGGGTCTGAAAATCATTAGCAAATTGGATTTTGCTCTACTGGTAAGAGCAAATATGTATTCAATACATATCTTTTGTCATCCAAACAATTTCTTTACAGTCTGTGGACTTAAATTTACCATTCAGTATAACATTACATTAAATCATTATGTAGATTATTTAATGAGAAGGACAGAATACTTTAAATAAATATTTGTAAATACTGTTGTCTTAAAATACCTAATCTTCTGTCACAGTAACCGGTTCAGACGTGGTTTAGGGTGGTTCAAACGCGTTGTTACTGTGCTCCGGCTGAGGGGCGAGGGCAGCCACCGCTCGCTCCAGCTCAGCCCGGTCCGCTCTGCAAGTCCGTTTCCAAGGAGGAGAAGCGCCGGCAGCCAAGGCTCCGCCCCTCCTATCCTGAATGCAACGCAGCTGCTTTCAAACCCAACCGCTCGATTCCATTCATCCTCGAGAGGGAACAAAAAAGTGGCTATTTATTAGAATACTTGTTTTGTATTGTTCCGTGCCACACAAAAGGCGCTTCATTATGTGAGAAGGAACCCTTTCGCCGGGAGAAACAATAACTTGAAATTGTCTTTAGAGTCTATAATAAATTTCATTTTCTTGTCTCTCTCCTCAGTGTCTGTTGAGTTGTGGGATTGGGAGCTGGGCACCGCCGGCCTTGGCACACTGAGCAGGTAGATTTTTAGAAAGGATGGCGGTACAAGGGTAGGACACAGGCATTAGGAGTATGGGGAAGAATACTTTTCCTACGCTACTTTCTCCACATGAGGGACAATGGAACTCGCGTAAGTTTGTATTAGATATCCTGCAATGGCAAGTCTCTTCTCCGCAATATCATAATTTATTTGAGTTTTTGGTGCAGATAGGCTGTATGTAATTAAAAGATACAATCAATATAACGATTTGGTGGCAATGATCGGTTGGTTTCAACGGTTCTGTAAATTCGTACGACGGGATAAAAATAGCCGCAATACCTGCGTCGGTGCGTGCTGTATGTAAGCAATGGAAACCCGAGGCGCGTGTCTTTAAATCTGATGTTTTATTGCTTGAGCGTTTCTTAAGTCCTCTGACTTAAGACACGTACAACACAAGTAATGACACTGTTGGCTGATGAATTTTGTAGGACGAGAACGGTTCTCTAGATTAAAGATGAGTGTTTTTTTTTCTTCTGTCGCCTCCTCCACTACGCTCGCTGCCGAATCGCTAGTAATTCTGGCGTTGGGAACGCAATCTCAGCTGGGTACACGCCATTTATATTTACGATTCACAAAATTATTCTCGCGCCATTCCCCTGGAATGGATTATGGATAAAATTACAAGAGTATTTCATAAAGCGTTGCGCGCCCCCTGAAATCGTGATTGTATTCACGCAAAGGATTGCTCTGTGTTTTCGGGTAATGCATCTCTGATTTTCACTAAAACGCAGGTTGCATATCGATACGCGTATGGATAGTACTCAGTTTTCAACTAAGCCCATCGCTTGAAGAGCAAGTATCTTCTTTCTAACAAACATATTTTTTGTAATTTTTCTTCCAAATGATTCTTTCCACACCTTCATGCGATAAGACCCGTTTACACCCTTACACGCGTTTAGGAAAAACACTGACAATTCAGTTACTTACTTTTCAAAAATTACCACATTTTCTGGATTTCTCTGAGCACCAGCTGAACAAATGTTGACCCATAGTCAGTTGGCGTAAGGTCAGGGAGCGAAAGGAAAATTGATTAACATACTAAGTTTAGTGGATGTCCTTATAAAACAGGTGTTTAGCCAGATAACAGCGTCTGACAATTAAGCCATCAAAACCTGACTTTTACCACCTAACCTAATCATCTGTTTTAACTCGCCTATGCAAACAAATGGTTGGAACTTGTCATATAAACAATGTTGTAGTTCTACAAGGGAAAGAGCTGCGCTTGGGATTATTTAGCCCATGCTGAAACCCGACATCAAGAAGCTTTAACACAGTTAAAACAATATGGCCAATGTCTAGGTAACATACAGTTAATAAAGAACCAACATCAAGAAAATGGTAAATGCATCGACTCGTCAAGTTAACAAAGTAAAGATGAGCCCAAATAGTTTGTAAAAGTTCGTAAATAGTATAAGTGATTAACAAAGTTAGTTACAGGCACAGTTATGGCAATTTACATTACTCTATCGGTCTCAAAGATGCAGGTAATAATTGTTAAATTGCCTTGCAAAACAGGGCCTTCTGAACCACTTTAAAGAGATAGGTTTAAAGAACAGCACATAGGATGATGTGGACATTTTACATAGTGGACCTCACAATATATTTAAATTAATATTAGAGCATTAATTTATTTTAAACACAATTAATCAAGCTCTTATGCATGCACCCATCAGGCAGACGTTAATGTGCTGTGAAATGTAGAAAGTTTGAAAGTTAGTCAAATTAAATGATTTAAACAGCAACAATCCAGGCCCCTGGCGAAGGGGTGGAGTACCCGCCGTGACCCCTGCACTCGCACGTGCGCCAACAGTGTGTGCACAGTATTCCGCAGAGTGCGCACAAAGAAAAACGGAAATTTCTAAAGCGCGCGGCGAGTGACACAGAATGACACAGTAACAGTGAATGTGTCCCACGAGAACCGCTGATTCTCTGTGAGTGTATGGTAGAGGAAGTTTACACAGTGGGGGACAAAAACGTAGTTTTTCCCGAGGGATTAAAAAAGTAACATTTCAACTAGACATTTCAACTAGCCTATGTAAATTGTTGGCTACAATTTGGTAGGATTCTAGTCTTATCCTTAATAGATTCTGGTATTTTTTTCTCTGCTTCAATTGAAAGAAATGTAATATAATTTGATAATATTATTCTGTAATATCAATGTGATGATAATAGGCTACTGTGATTATTCATTCATTGATCGTAATGTAGGCCTAAATATGACATTAACCATCATAATTACAATAATACCTCCTACGTCGTCAACAACAACAACAACAATAATAGTAATAGTAATAGTAGTAGTTAAAAAGAGGGTTATTATTATTATTATTATTATTATTATTATTATTATTATGAAAGAATAGGATTTGGATGTCTTTGGGTGCCTTCTGAACTTTGGACAACGCAACCAACATTTAATTTAACGACACTTGTATTTGAATAAAATATTTTACATTAAGCCTATATTTCACAAAACATTATATTCAAATAGGCCTTCCAACACCATACATCAGTGGAGTCTAGAAGCATCACAGACTGCATGTCATTTTAACACAAGAGGGATTACATAAATTGCCATAATTAAGAAAATAGCACTGGGAAACCAACACCAGTCCGCTGGGTATACAGTGAAACCGGTTGCCTTAGGGGCCTTCTGAAACACTGCATGCTTACATAGATATGTTTTCAGAAATGCGAAGGTGTTAAATAAATACACATATGTTTTCTTGTGTGACGCAGGCTAATTATTACTGTTGGTGTTGGCCTATTCATGCTTTACACGAATAAGCAGTCATGCATATATATATATCCACAGTCTAATGCTTTTTGTTCCTGTTGACAAGATTCAGAAGCACTCCGTAAGCAATCTCTGCGGACTGGCGGTACAATAACCATCTGTAAAGCCGTTAACCTAATTATGCAATTCAGTCGGTTTGGAGATCCACGCATCTTTCTCCCATAGCCTACATGTATTGATATTAGCAAAATTAAAAGCCATGAAATTTGGTACAATGATAGAATCGTTAGCTGCGCAGCGGGACAGGGATATTTTGTTTTGCTTCCAATTAGCGGCTGATTGATGTTTTCTGAACAGGTCAACTGTGAAATTTGAATTATACGTGTGTGTGTGGCGCACAGGGTGAGGTCCGTGCGGATCCCGTGTCTTAAAAAAAACTAAATGCTGTCATTATTTTAAACAATGCAAACCTGTTAATTATGTTGTTCTCGTCGCGGCTCAAACGCGCAGTCTGTTCAAACTTATTACTGGAGATACAGGCCATGAAACTTAAGGACGTGACGCAGGCGAGGGCATTAAGCACCGTGCAAGAAATGATATGGCATGCTTTAGTCATGTTGCTCTTAACTCTCGCTATAGACGTTGTCTCTCCGGAAAAGGGATATAACCAAAATAGGCAGGCTATTTTGGCCGTATTCACTCTGCACTACTAAAAGCTATAAGATCCTATAGGTCGCTGTCTTTCAGCACCACGCATGTCTCACCGTTTTCTCTGCCAGTAGACGGCAGTAATACACTTCCTTGTAGTTTTGCGAAGTCTTGTGTATCCCCTAAAACACCTGAATGTACCACTACGTGTAATATGCTATTGCATGGAATATACTTTTATCGGCAAGTTTGCCTTAGAAATGTAATTGCACTGACTGGAGTGTGAGATGCATCCGGTTGAACACGTGTGTGTGTGTGTGTGTGTGTGTGTGTGTTGTTTGTTCTATTTGTTCTATTTGTTCTATTTCAATATTTATTCTGTTTCAATATTAGAATTAATGTAAATCAAATTAAATGAACGATCAAAGAGCTTGTTTTAAAATGTTTCGAAATATTTTCGTGTGGGCTATTTTCACATCCCAAAGTCATATGTGTTTCTTTCCATACATATGTTTAAAACAATGGGTTGGTATGAAATTAATCGAATAGCCTATGTTAGCTGCAGTGATCGGAGGATATAGACCTATCATTCTTTTAAAATCCCTACGGTGTTTCACTGCGTTCACATTCTCTTTCCCTAACTAGTTCTACAATATTTACTTTCGGTGAGGGGGGTGGAGTTGACCCTCACTGTACCCCGCCTACTAGCCCTTTCTACGTTCTCTACGTCACCTGACCGACTGCCATGCAAATTGCTCCCTTTCTAGAACGCCATTGGCCGCCTGCTCATTCTAATCGCTGTCAAAGCGCATCATATGGCTGCCGCTTAAACTAACTTCTCAACTACACTAGAGAAAGTAGCTCAACTGCGCATTCTATTACGGTGGATGTGAAACGGCAAGCGGAGACGAGGCAAAATACAGGCTAAAACAAACCTGCGAAAACACCTTCCTGGATTATATTACAGGTTATTTCACTCGCTTTACTCGGAGCTCAGTCCGCCTGTTTGCACTTGTTCCACGGGACTTGAGCGCCTTCAGTGAATGTTTTTTTTTTTCTTGTGTTGGTTGAAAAGTTAATAAGCCGGGTGAATGTATAGCATGATGATGGAAACGGACCTCCACTCCCCCGGCCCCCAAACGAACACGAATTCGGGGCAAACAGGGACAAACGCCGGGAGCAAAAATAACCAAGAGCGCGTTAAAAGACCCATGAACGCGTTCATGGTTTGGTCCCGGGGCCAACGACGCAAGATGGCCCAGGAAAATCCTAAAATGCACAACTCTGAGATCAGCAAAAGGCTCGGAGCCGAGTGGAAGGTGATGTCAGAGGCAGAGAAACGGCCCTTCATCGACGAAGCGAAGCGGTTACGAGCCATGCACATGAAAGAGCACCCGGATTATAAGTACAGACCCAGGCGAAAGACCAAAACGCTGCTCAAAAAGGACAAGTACTCTTTGGCTGGTGGGCTACTTGGTGGGGCAGGTGGCGGTGGAGGCGTGGGTCTTGGGGTCGGGATGAATTCGGCAGGGGTTGGACAGAGGTTGGAAAGTCCGGGGGGACACGGCGGCGGTGCCAGCGCCGGCTATGCCCATATGAACGGCTGGGCAAATGGTGCGTACTCGGGACAGGTGGCGGCCGCTGCTGCGGCAGCGGCGATGATGCAGGAGGCACAGCTCGCCTACAGCCAGCACCCAGGCTCCGGAGCCCATCATCACCATGCCCACCACCACCACCCGCACAACCCGCAGCCCATGCACCGCTACGACATGACAACTCTCCAGTACAGCCCCATCTCGAACTCCCAGAGCTACATGAGCGCCTCTCCCTCCGGCTACGGGGGGATCTCGTACTCTCAGCACCAGAACTCTAGTGTCGCCTCCCCGACTTCTATCGGTACGCTGGGATCACTGGTGAAGTCAGAGCCGAACGTAAGCCCCCCAGTCAGCACGCACTCCAGAGGCCCCTGTCCGGGAGACTTGAGAGAAATGATTAGCATGTATTTACCGACCGGGGAATCTGGGGACCCGTCCGTACAGAGCAGACTTCATGCTTTGCCGCAGCATTACCAGAGCACGGCCGCTGGAGTTAATGGAACCGTCCCTCTGACACATATCTAAAAGTATTTCACACACGAGACAACTGCAGAACGCATCCAGAATCGCGTAACCAAATATTTACCTCTTTCTTTTCTAGATGGTCACTGACCTATCCCTTTTTGTACAGAATGTTTATGTTATTGTAAATTAAAGGTAGACTTAATATTGTGCGATTGACTTTGAGAGAAAAAAAAATGAAGAAATTAAACGATTATATGGCTTTTCTTTTGTGGAATATTGTTTGAAAATTCTGTCCACATTTAAGAATTCGAGCTCACATTGCTTATGGCGATGTACAACTATGGGGGCAATTCGCCCTATGTTCAGTTAAGTGTTACTTTTCAAAAAAATCTTTTTTGTGCGAAAAAAACATCCTAACCAGAAAATAAAATAGTGTAGGCCATCCTTTATGAATAATAATGAGAAGTGTTTTTAAAAGTTTATATAAACTGCTTATTTACCAAAACGTTTGTAAACGTGAATTAATGTACTTGCGTTATTCCCTTTCTGCTGTAATATTTCCTGTAAATTGTGAATAAGTTTTAATATTTTAAAAGGCTGGCACACAATTGCAGCTGTACATAATTTATGAAATGCATTTTGCCAGTTCAAATATTGACTTTGCGTTGGAACATGGTTTAAATAAAATTGACAGATATTGTCCCTGGTTCATAAACAGTGTTTTGTTATGTGTTGTCGCAATATTAGCAAAGGGATTTGTTTGTTTGTTTTCAGGCATCCTAATAATATGTAGCGTACCTTTCTCGGTCGTAAAGAAAGTTGTAGGGTACCATTTTCCTTTGTTTTTCATTTGACAAAGCTTATATCTTCCATTGCACTACAGTCCAAAATATGCATTTGTCTTGAAAGGAGTTAAATTGTGTCATGACCTTCCCCAAGTACTTTACAAATAGCACTTTTGTTTAAACACGTATTAATTAGTAATGCTTAGTGCAGACTCTTGTTTAAAACTCCAAGTGCTACGCTTGTCGAGGCCCATACCTAGAAATGCTGCTGTGGCAAAGACGGAGGGTTGTGATTAGTATCACCTCAAAGCACAATAAGAGATAAATTAGATGTTAAATGAGATCTAACTCCATTGTTGTTATTCTTACAAATGTTTACCAAACTAAGAACTGATTGCAAACTCAACGTTTCCACAATCTGAAGGGAGTCGTCAGTATAAATACTTTATTACTTTAAGATTACTATTTTAAAATCTGGCTGTCTCAATCGACAGAAATAATCATTTTTTTCCCTTTCATAGTTTAATTATTTCGAGATGGTGAATAGGCTGTTTTGCTTGTACTACGATTGGGTCCTGTCGTCTTAATTTGAACCATATGGCTAAGTCTAATATTAAAAATTAATCTATCGTCTTGTTTATTAATTGATTTTACATTTATCTCTAAAATTGTAACCAGCAACAGTTAACCATTGTTAGTAGATCTACGTCATCTTATTGAGGAAGAGACTTCTGCTGCTGTCTATATGCACATGTTTTCTTTTTTTGTCAAGCTTCAAGAGTTTGTTGTGTTTGTCAAGCTTTAAAAGAAAATGTTAAAATGCTGTGGATCGTGCTAACGTAACCAACACAGATTATAAGTCCTATGCTGATTTAAAATCGACGGATAGGCTATGTCCTATTTCTCGGTGCTCGTTATGATCGAGGAGGTCCACAGTTGGCCATGATATGACCACTGGTGTCTGTTAATATGGTGCTGATTGCAGTTTGACGATAGGCTACTTTTCAAAACGATATTGAGTTGTTATTCTATCCACAAAAAGTTGCAGTTCTTCATTGTGCGGCGAATGTGTTTTCAGGTGAGGCGGTAGGCCTTCTGTGATAAAACATAGTCAAAAAGTTCAGTAACCCAAGCATTGTCAACACAATGCCTTGGTTCCTGATCTCTGGATGTAATAGTGTTCTTTCACTTTGTAATTATAGTAGCCCTATTAATGAAGGCTACATACAAAGTCTTTTAAAAGTTTTAAAAATGTTAAAGTTTCAAATACACATCGTGAGAAATGGTAGGCCTATATTCAGCCCAATTCTCTTGGAGGAAAAAAAACACGTTTTGTGATCATTAACAAACAAGGCTACTAAATAGTTGTTGTCCGGCTCTGCTGAATCATTTGGCGTTGCCCTTTGAGAGAGACGTAATCCGTGTAACAGGAGAGAGTTTTTAAATGGCTTGTGAAGGGAAAAAACGAAAGTTTTCATTCAGCTTGTTTTGGAGACAGGGGGTCAAAGTTCGAGCCCTCTGCCTTGATCTCTCTACAAAGGCTTCCCTACTGAATAGCAAGAGCACAAAGAAATCTCATTATTCACTGGATGCTGCACTTGGTGCTGTTTTTGCCCATGTGCGGTGATGCAAGACGCACCGAGAATTTTAGATGGTGCGTTTTAAGGCCCCTGCCACTCAGCAGTTAGGATTGTTGAACACTTTTGGAAATGCCAGTGCGTATCTGTAACCTACATCTTCTACGTGATTATTTAATTACCTACCGCTGTTTCTTCAGTGATACTTGTTTGCTATTTTATTAAAAACCCTTTTGGGAATATTGCAACGTTTGCGAGGTAGTCGGCGGGTATTTCTTTGAGGATTAGTGTATTTGAGGGAGTGCTGGAGCAGCTTGTGTTCTGTGTGTGGCATGGAGAAACGGATTAGACCGAGACACCGACCCCGGGGTCAGCGGCGAGTCAGAGTCGCGAACAATTACACACCGGGACCGTGACGTCACCACCAAGAGCTCTTTAAGCAACAAGTGGCAGGGGGAGAGGGGACACCGTGAGCCCACAGCGGTCACACACACACTCTGCATCACACACGCGCGCATTGGTTCCGTGGCGTTGGGGGTTAATTGAAACCTAATAGTCGCGCAGCGACCATCATTCATCATAGACAATTAGTAGGCCAACATTTCAATACCACAGAAGCTATTGCATCCACAGCACAGCAGAGAGCAAAATATAGTATGGTGGATTACTTTTACAGTGCATTTTCTAACAGAAATGGCTACTCAACGCAATTGTGCTTTATGCTATCTCATTCCATCTTAAAATAAAAAATATATTCATCAAACCCCTATTTTAGGTTAGTCTGCAAATGAGGCTGCACGTCATATGTTAACCGGACGAGGCTCATGAGATTTTGCTACGTAATCAGGATACCCATTCACCGCAACATTTTTACAAGCAGACACACCATGTGATTTTCCGGGGGTTTAAATACAAATTCGTTGTTTTATGTATTTAAACTATGTCTACAAATCCAGAATCAAAAACAAAATTGGTCATTTTGGCTGCCTCAAGCAGACATCTTCACAGCTAAAACACAGATGACCAGATGTCCAAAATTCAGGGCAATTAAACGCCCACTCCTCCGCGCGCGGAAGGGAGCAAAGGGATTGCCAATCCGGCAGCTATTTTTATTTTATCTCCTGATAAAAAGCTACACGAATTAACACAGAAAACCCGAAAGGCGGAGTAGCACGTCACGGCACGTTGCCAGGTTAAAGAGAACCATTCTGATAAATCTTTCCCAAATAATTTACTACTCTGTAGTGGGGGGCTGTTGAAGGAGAGAGGGCGGGAGGGCGTGCGGGCGCGCGGGCGGGGTGCGAGGTGGGGAGAAGCGGGTGGGCGGCGAAAGCCACTGACCAATAAATCGCCTCACTGCGCGATAGCCTTATCTTGTAGCCACCGATATATTCAGTGCTAGGAAGCCATCACCACCGTTGGCTCGCCGAAGCTGCTCGCTCACAAACCCCCGATCTCTTGCACTTGCTGTCCTAAATGAGGATAATTAGCATCAGTTTATCACGCCTCTGCATATTTTCTCCCCTCTCTCAAAAAAATCCTGTTCGCCACTATTGGTCGCCGGTCTGTCACAGAAGATTACGGAGACAGATTGCACGGAACGAATGTGCTGAACGAGATTAGGGAGGAATAGAAATAGCAACTGGGCCAATAAATTCCTCGCGAGAGCCTTATCGTGCAATTACACGTTGACATGTTTAACAATCTTGCAGCCTCTTAATCCCGCGCCCTTCCAAGAGCCGAGATGCCGCGCGAGCTGCAATATCTGCTGCGACATTGGAGCAGTCATTTAAGCAGCGCGAGTGTGGCTGTGCATTCCAAATGCAGCCACCAAAAAAAAAAAACCTCGACCAACTTTTTCAAACTTTTGTATTGCAAATCCTTCCATTGCCTCACATTGCTTACACGGCATGTTATAAAGAATGATTCCTTCAGTCCTTCAGCAATTTATTAAATAAACGACATGTGTCCAGTAAGAGCCTTGGTCCACTTCATCTACTCATGATCATGTAAGCGTATTACTAGTGTTTGTATAGATCTGTTGTAACACTAATTCAAAAGAATAGATTGCTTTTGCCACTTATTTGGATGATTCAAGCTAAATACACAATAGGCCCGAATATTATAGTAGCCCATACTAGCAGTATAGTTAGCCCTGGTGACTGACTTGTATGGATTTCGACAATGTGATTGATTTACCTCTAAAATGTTGATGATAGGCTAATGGTTATTGCATTTATTGGAATTTGCCTTGACTCTCTCTCTCTCTCTCTCTCTCTCTCTCTTTCTCTCTCTCTCACTCACTCTCTCATTCACTCACTCTCCCCCTCTGTTTCTCACTCTGTGTCCTTCTCTTCTTCCTTTCTCTTTCTCTTTCTCCTCCCCTCTCCTCTCACCTCCCTCCCTTACGCACCCGCGGACTGCAGCAGCGAAGCCTGTGTGGGGGTGATTGTGAGAGACTCCGCTGGAATTTGGCAGACCCGACGCTTGGAGAGCAGCCCCACGCTGATTCCCATTCAGCGGTCCAGCGCGCTGTGAGGTTGGGAAGTTTCACTGAGCCGTGCACTCAATGGCTCCACAAAGCTGATTACAAGCCTCAGCGAATTCCTGAAGGGAGCGGGCAGCGACGCAGGTGCGAGGGGAACCCGTCAGAGAAGTGACAGAACAGGACAAGGCAGAGACCACACAAAAAACTCCTACAAGCTTTCCCGGGAAGCGGTCGGGGATTCTGGTGGGAAAAGCGAACGAATTAGAGGAGAAAAACACCTAGTCTTCATGGGTCTCTCCTGCAGAGATTGAAAAAAGATAAAGTTACTTGAAAGGATATGTAAACAGTTATTGTAGATTTGGACACAAGGCATTGTGTATATAAAACAAATAAAATAAACCGAATAATTCAATCTGCTTAAGCCATTGAGTCATTGTATTTATTTGATACTATTTGATATTAACATTCATCTCACGAATACGAACAGGGCACGAATAACACTAATATAAACCCGCCCACTGCTTCAGATATCCTCATAAAACAAGAAGGCTTCCTCAAGTCATGAGTTGCTGTCGCTGATTTTTAAAAAAAAATATAGCCACTTCTCCAGTTAGCTACAGTCCCGCCTTGGTGCCCGACGAAGTCTCTATCAATGAGCCAGACAGCGTATTTAATTAGAGCAGGGTCTAACTATCAATTACTTGGGAAAAACAGAAGATCCCCAAGGACCGGTAATCAGCGCCAACAGTCGCCGGCGTTCTCATTACCAAGCGCGGCAGCCGGGAATAATAATCAGGCGGGAACGCATCTGCTCAGGATTTCGCTATTTTCTGGTTTGCCAGAAGACTAACTGTTGCCAGTCATTTCAGCCTCTCTGAATAACTCGCTGTCGCCCCTACTGCTTATTAAAGTGACAGTTTTACGCTGGCGCTGCGCACCATTTCTGTGCACACAGACATTAACGTAGTCTGTGAGGCTTTTACTGAATATCAAGGCCAATGACCACAAAAGTCTCCGTGAGGGTTCCAATAAATTCAGAGTACCTAAACAATTTGTAGGCTACATTTGACCCGGAAAACTGTACATGATTTAAACTCCGATTTAAAATCTGATAACGGGGTAGGCATACCCAGCCTGTCATAGAAACATTCTCATATTTCAGTCCATTCCAATTTGATATCACAAATCTGCGAAGCGAAGGAGAGTATTGGGAACGTCGGGAGAACACACTGTTGGTCGCAAACATCATTGCTTCTGATCGTACAGGACAAGGGTCACGGATGTTAGGGTTTAAAGAGCCTCCTTTGTCGGGGTGGTTTAATTGTGTCATGATGAGAGGTCCAAACGCGTGAAAACAGAACACAGATTTTGTTTAATGTCATAATCATACCCAGAGTAAACTAAATGGTCGGGGATTGTGAGCGTGTGTGTGCGTGTATGTGTGTGTGTGTTCTTCTCCAAGTTCCCATGCCCGCCTCGGTGATATGCACCTAATCCATCTCCTCTTTGGCCTCACCTGAGTCCTGTCACACACCCGCCATCCGCTTGTGAGTGGGGAACAAAAGCAGTTCACTCGGCCCTGCTATGGTCGTCAATCAAGCACAACGGACTATGCAAATGAGGAGGAAAGGCGAGAAGATGACGAACAGTGATCCCGATTGTTCGCCGAATTTCACAGCTCAGCGCAGCTGCGAACGCCTCAGCTCTCTTCCCTAAACTCCCCATCGGCACGAAGCTGTGGCTTAACAGCAGACTGGTGGAGATAATTGAATAATTTTAGAGGGGAAAATCCTTTTCTGATGGAATCGATACTTAAATGTAAGCCTATTTATTAGAAAAGTTCAGGTAAAAATACTGATTTGAACTGTTAAATACTGATCTTGGGGAGCTGTCCAGGTTCTGAAATAATGGCACGGACGTGCGACAGTGATTTTAGATATACACAGGAGAGGTGTTAAAATCCTAGTGTTATAAGTAGGGGATTTCCCACAGCAGCCATCCAAGCCTATTTACCATCAAAAACAATATACCAACATAGCATTCTTTTGGCAAAAAGCAGCCTTCGAGAGAATTTCACTCATTCACATATTATTATCAAGCAGGCTCCTTCCTTCATCTGTGTTTCATTGAATCAGACCCAGGACACCTCCATAAGTGTCTGGCATTCCAGACCCACCCCCTCCACAGTTACACTCATGATGGGCTCTCTAACAACTATACCGACATTTTTTGTTCATTCCTCCTCGTTGCTGTGGCTGTTCAGCAACATAAGCCAAACCGCAAGCCCTTGATGCGGACAAATACCAAGAAATTCTTCAGTCAGTGAAATTAGGTAGTGGGCCGAGGTCACTCTTATCGAAGATTAGGCTTAATGATGTTTTACCAGTTTGTGTCACATTTTAAAATACTCTTTGCAATACTTTTTTTGACACGGCTGTTCTTTCAATATGTTAGATTGGGTCGTTTCAAAATGGGCGAATCGTGCTACAAAGAGGACATAGGCCACCCAAGGACAGATGTTTCTGTTGTGTCCTTCATGAGCTAGTCTCAGTTGACCCAAAACCGACATTTCTATTCAAGGCCAACGGAACTTTTTCAAGCTTTCATTTCATGATCAAGCTTGTGCGGAGCTTTACCGAAAGCGTTGACTTTATCATCGTTGAAAAATAAATTTTATTAGAAGGTTACGAGTCATTAAAAACTTTTAAAATTCCCCCTCCGTGCGCCGTGCCACTTTTAAGCTCTTCCATTCTGCTCCACTCGCACATGCACCCCGTGTAGCCTACTCCCTCCTTAAACGCTTCTGATATTAACAGCAAAACAGTGTCTTGTCTCTCGTCTCTGGCTTGACCGGTGCTTTCCAGCAGGGTCTGGTAGATAAGCGGGATCATTATGTGTGCTTTTTTTCTCTCGCTAGAAGCCACGCTGTGTCCCGGTGAACTGAACGAGAGGCTAAACTTTGCGTTTGATTGTGCCTCAACTCGCCCCATCTTTGTGCGCGGCGGAGAAAGACAGAAAGAGTGAGAGAGGGATGACAATGGACGAACTTTATGGATCGTCCATTTATGGATCGTCCATCGATTTTTGCCGTTGTCTTTTGTTTGTTTGTTTGTTTGTTATTTTTGGAGAGAGGAGGGATGGTGCAGAGCCTGGCTCTTCTAGGGAACGAGAACGCGAGGTAGGGGGTAGAAGTAAAAGTTTGTGCGCTTGAGGGGTGAGGGGGGGGGGGGGGGGGGCTCTTCGTGGACAGATGATCAGGTGCAACTGAAAAGATGAAAAGATGATCGGTCGATGACAGCAGGTGCAACTGACCCCAGGCAGGAGAGGTGGCGTATGTGTTCGTGTGTGTGTGTTTGTGTGGAGAGAGAGAGCTGGAGAGGTTGGGATGGGAGGAGAGGGCTCACAGGATGGGGAAGAGGGATGGATGATAATGCTCCACCCTGCAGAGTGTTATTACTTAAAGACCATAGAGTGCTAAAATGACATGCTAATGGGAGGGTACTTTTCCCTCCTTTTGGCACCAGTCACTCCCTCCCTCTGCTCACCTCTCAGCCCTGCAAAGACCTTTGTTCACACACACACACACACACACACACACACACACACACACACACACACACACACACACACACAAACTTGGACACACAAAGAGAAACACCTTGAACACAAAAAGAGAAACAGCACACATAAAAAAATATGGATGTACAAACACACACAAAACATACACACACTGAATACACACAGCCTTGACCATGCTGCTGAGGACACAATGGAGTATATGCAAATACAGAGACTTGCATTCACAGTGATGTGCACAAACAAGTACATACAGGCTTTGAAAGCCAGTCTCTTATCATACTGTTTTTCTCAGTCCTGCTGTTGTCTGTCCAGTTGCCTTTTCTTGCTGGCTCACTCTCTCCTCAGTGGCACAGTGCTAGAGAAAGGCTCCCATGTTATGTTTGCATGCGTGCTGGCTCAGTGGATGCTAGCCATGCTGTGTTGAGTTTTTCTGTAAACACTGTAACATTATACAGAAGAGCCACATGTACCTCATTCACATTCACACACACACATACACAAATAAAAAAACAGAAAGATTCCTCTATCACTATGCATGACCCATGAAATCTCTCCACCCCCTCACCAGGCTACCTATACCTCCACATTTCTCCCTTCCCTCCATCCATCCATCCATCCATCCACCCCTTCATCCATCCTCCACCCCCTCCCATCACCCCCTCCTGTCCTTTTCTTCTTCCTCCTAGTTCAAATCTACAGCACTAGGCAGCCTGCATGGCGGCTGGTTTGCAGGTTTACCCGAGACCTTGCGGAGCGTAATTATTTAGCGGAGCGGGCAGGGTGCCATGCTGAAGTGGTCCACCCACCCACCCACGGCCTGCAGTGGACAGCCCCCTACAGTGGGTGGCGGTGGTGATGGTGGCTTGTGAGGGGCGGTTAGAGAGAGAGAGAGAGGGCCATTTGAGGCTAATGAGCGGTCTCCCCTGGCCAGCCTGGTCCAAGGCCGGGAAACTCCCAGGGCTTGCGCATAAAAGCCTCATCAGCCGGCCAAGCCTTCTGTGACACTTGCAGAGAAGAGGGTGAGTGTGTGTGTATGTGTGTGTGTATGTGTATGTGCATGTGTGTGTGTGTGTGTGTGAACGTGTTTGTGTGTGTTTGGGAGAGAGAGAGAGAGAGAGAGAGAGAGAGAGAGAGAGAGAGAGAGAGAGAGAGAGTGAGAGTATGGGAGTATGGGGGGGGGGGGGTGTTAGTGTGTTCGGGTTAGTCTGAATAGAAATCTAAGGAGGTGGCCAGAGTGGGTGGACATTTTAAGTATGGAGCGCTAATCAGCTCAAATGGGCCACAGCCATCAACGTACCAGAACTCTAATGTGCGTACATGGAGCTAAAGGCTGCATATGGCCTCGAAACACACTGGTGGTGGAGGACAAATGGTTTTCTTGACTACTGCAAATGTACAAGAGCAAATTTGTGGGTTAGCCTACCCATATTTCTGTTCTGTTCTATTTTTGAACTGAAAATCTATCTAACTTGTAAATGGTAAAGAGGCAATCTAACAGGTAGTTTGTCCATAATCTGAGTATCTATGGTCCATATGGGACCTGAAAGTAATTGTGGTGAATAATTACTTAATATTAACTTAGACAGGCAAACTTCAGGAACACTCAGGAATCAGGTTTATTCTGTTACAAGCAGAGAGGGTAAAAAATGGTCTATGTAGGCCATGGCACAGAGGCCATGGCCTTTGTTGGATCAACCTCTCCCTCTCAGTTCTCCATCTTGTTCTTCTGACAAACAATGCAAGTTAGTCACTTTTGTATGGGTTAAACAAAGAAAGAATTGGCGGCAAAACAAGCCCACGTGGTTAGTTCTCCAGATGGCATCAGACACACCTACTTCACACCTATGCATTCTTATCTGAACAGCATGAGGAGAGATATCTTATATATCAGAAATATCACTTATAGAATGTTCCAAACATTCTCACAATCAAATCATTACAATCCTTGTACCCACAAATTTGCTCTTGCTCTTGTACATTTGCAGGCTCCCTATTTCCTATAGAATTGATTTTAAGGTTATGTTAATTACTTACAAAGCTCTGAATGGCATAGCACCTTCATATATCTCTGAGCTTTTAATATCTTATCAACCACAAAGGAAACTTAGATCATCCAATTCTAATCTTTTAATCGTACCCAAAGTGCTCCACAAACAAAGTGGAGAAGCTGCGTTTATCCATTATGCCCCCAAACTATGGAACACCCTGCCTCTGTACATCAAGCAGGCGAGTTCAGTAAATATTTTTAAAAAAGATCTGAAAACATACCTGTACAGGAAAGCTTTTAGTTAACTCATCTTATCCTGTAGACTACATTTTCAGATTATTCTACATCTGCTACTATTGGAGGGCGCAGCCAGCCAGAAGCAGATGGGCTCCCCCTATTAAGTCAGGTTCTGCTCAAGGTTTCTTCCTGGAATATGGGAGTTTTTCCTTGCCACAGTTGCCATATGGCGTGCTTGTGGGGGGTAAGAGGGTTAAGGCTGCCAGTCTTATGACATGTCATTTTCTATATTTTTGATATGTTGCTGAGTAGATCATAAACAGCAAAGAAAAGTGATTGATAATGACTGACTGACTATTATTGTGTTACATGCTTCAAATGTAAAGCACTTTGAGCTGCATTCTGTGTATGAAAGGTGCTATACAAATAAAGCTTATTATTATTATTATTATTATTATTATTATTATTATTATTGTACTGAAACTATTACAATGATACCAAACATGAATATATTTACATTTCATGACACATGGATACATTATAGCAAGGTAACATCCTTTGTCTTGTGGATCTGATAGCCCTTGGAACCAGTACATTAGCATTTCATTTGTTTAATGCCAAGAGGGGCCACATGGCTAACTAAAAGTAGTCTTGAAACCCTAAAATTATTGCTATCAGACCCTCCAAATAAAGTGTGACCGATTTGTGTACCAAATGCTAGCTAGTGTGTATGCATGCATGTGTGAATTTGTGTGTCTCAGTTCTATGCATTGATGTTTGTGCATGCAGCAGTTTGTGTGAGGGTGTGTGTGTGTGTGTGTGTGTGTGTGTGTGTGTGTGTGTGTGTGTGTGTGTGTGTGTGTGTGTGTGTGTGTATTAATAGGTGAGTCTGTAAACTGTGTGAATGAAACGCTCTGTGTGCACTGCATGCCTAAATGTGTTTGTATTATAGTGTCTGAATGCACTGTCTTGCTGTGTAAGTGTGTTACCTATGTGTGTGTGTGACACACGATTAACTCCACAGGTGAGCTATTCTCTATCGGAAAGCATGATTTTCTGGTATTTTCACATGTATCTGTATTATATATTTATTGTAATGAAGAAATATCTGCTCATTTTTACACATAGACACACATACAAGCACACACATCCATATCTAATTCTTTCCCAAGTAGATTTTGTACACTAAATAGTAAATACACAAAAGTATCTGGACAGAATCTCTGCCCACATACACACACACATATTCACATACAGAGACACACACACACACACACACACACACACTCCATGAGTCAGCCCGAGCTGACAGGGTCATATTGACCCCCATGCCTCAGCCAATGGATTAAACAGACAGGCAAATGAATGCAAGTGTTGTGTGGTGTGACCCCCAGTAAATACAGAGATGACCGCGATAAAGTGCACATGCACATGCCTGCAATACTGTGCTGTGCTGTGCTGTGCTCTGCTGTGTGTGTGTGTGTGTGTGTGTGTGTGTGTGTGTGTGTGTGTGTGTGTGCTTGTTTCGGTAACTACACACAATTCATCATTTATTAATCCTTTGTTACTTATTAGTTAATGGTTTGTTCATCATTAGTAATTTATTGTTCATACATAATTATCATCAGTAAAGCATTTGTTCACACAGTTATAAATGGTTTGTTCATAGTAAATAAGCCTATATCTAAAATATGTTTAAACATTATTTGTTAATACTTAATAAATGATGCAATAATATGTTTTTGATGAAATAATATTTCCGTTATTTAATTGTTGTTACATACACATGCACGATAAGTCATACAAGTAAGTAATATTTCCATTATTTAATAGTTGTTACATACACATGCACTAATGATTAGTTAGGGTGAGGATACATATTTTATAAACCACTTCCTAATACTATAATTCATAATTAACTCAGGAGTTACAAGTGGTTAGTTAATGATATTTTGTGAGCTCATCTAAAGTGAGGACGTTTTATGCCTTGCAACACATTTACAAATGAGTTATAAAGTTTACATTTGCATTTATTCATTTAGCAGACACTTTCACCCAAAGCGACTTAGACATGTCAATGAAATTAAAGGGCAAGGCCACATTGGTGGATGCCAGGACTTGAACCCCCAACTTTATGGGTTACTGCATGTTAACCAAGCTCCCTATCCAATACACTACCTCTGCCCAGTGGCAATACAACAGTCAATTCAAAAATATAATATAAATATGCGTGTTTACTATGAACAAACCATTTTTAACTGTGTGTAAACATGATTTACAGATGAGAATTAATATAGGAATAATGCTTTACAAACGAAGAATACAGCATTTAATAATAGTTCACAGATGTTTAATAAATGCTTAACAGTGTGTAGTAGAAGAAAACAGAAACTCTTGCATAGTTGTAGGGGTTTCTATCTGGGCCAAGGTAGTGTAGTGGATAAGGAGCTGGACTAGTATGCAGTAGCCTGAAAAGTTGTGGGTTCGATTCCCGGCTTTCACTGATGTGTCCATGGCTTTCAATTTAATTGACATGTGTACGTTGCTTGTCTGCTAAATGAATGAATGTGAATGTAATTTTTACAACTCATTTGAAAATGTGTTGCAAGGCATAGAAAGTCCTCACTTTAGATAAGCTCACAAAATATCATTAACTAACCACTTGTAACTCCTGAGTTAATTATGAGTTATAGTATTAGGAAGTGGTTTATCAAATATGCATCCTCACCCTAACTAATCATTAGTGCATGTGTATGTAACAACTGTTAAATAATGGAAATATTACTTCATCAACAAAATATTATTGCATATTTATTTATTAAGTATTTACAATAATTCATAAACACATTTTATATATAGGCCTATTTACTATGAGCAAACCATTTATAACTGTGTGTACAAATACTTTATTTATAAGAATTAACATAGGAGCAATGCTTTACAAATGATGAACAAAGCATTTTGTAATAGTTTGCAACTGATTTATAATGGGAAAATGATTAATTTATAAGTGGTTGTTTTGTTCATAGGAAAATAAGCTTATCCAAAAAATATGTTTGTAAGAACATGATTTATACTTAATAAGTTATGAAACATTTATAACTGTGTAAACAAATTATTTACTGATGATAAATTATGTATGAACAAGAAATTACTAATGATGAACAAACCATTAACTAATAAGTAACAAAGGCTTAATAAATGATGAAATGTGTGTAGTTATTATAAAGTGTTATACCCTTGTTTCTTTATATCTGTTGATGTGTTGTGATGCACTGGGAGTTGAAATGTGACATCTTTTTAAAGCTGTGTTTTGCTGTGTTCTGTAGTATTAAACCTCCTAGTACCTCCTGTCGTTACACGGTTCCATTTTTTGCTGATGTTTATTTTCTGCTGGCGCACTGTGCTTCTTTTTTGTGTTGTGTCTTGTGTTGGTAAGATGTGTTGTGTGTCATGTTGTTCTGTCTCATCGTAGTGTTGTGTTGTGTAGCGAACGCTGTGTTGCCTAAGTTCCTATATTTACAGAATTATTGACAAAACACACCAGCCGCTAAGCCCAGAAAGCTGGCAGAATGGCTAATCCATTTAGCTTAGTGGGGACCAATCTTTCATACTGTATGTACACATATTCTATCACTCACAGACAATCAGTCAGTCCACACGTGGTATGATACGTTCACACATGTACATATACAGAACATGCATGGATGGGGGAATATATGCACAACATGGTTTATGGAAAGTCTTTTTCACTGTATACTAGGTACATGCTGTTGTGTACATACACAGACGTGTGTTCATGCAGAGGGATGCCCTGGTGCCCCTCAAAAGCTCCTCATCTTGTCCTTCAAACAGAAATGTTACATGTGTACATGTGTACATTCACAAGTGTACATCTGCAAAAAACAGATTTGTAAGTAAACACATCATCACTGTCTCACAGACATCTATTTATGTAAACACAGACTCTCTCAAACACACACACACACACACACACACACACACACACACACACACATACACACACACACACACACATACACACACACAAACACACACACACTTGTGTACATCCATATACACACACGGAGGTTGTGGACAGGTGATAATTTTTAAAAGAGTGGAGATTAGGTTAATGAGAGGTCAATGGGTGACAGCAGTTTCCTCTGGAAGCCACTGATAGCTCTCACTGCTGATGACCTGTGACCCCTGCCACAAACCAGCCATCAGCAGAATGGGGTCATTTAGATCGGCCGTCAGATTAGACCCGTAAGGGTTACACACACCCCCACACAAACTGTTTGTATAAGTTGGAATACGGGGTGTCAGAAACACATCCATTAGTGCTGATGAGAAGAGAAGGCCTGTTAGTAGGGTGGCCTTTTGTGGCACAGGCTGCAATAAAACCTCAATCAATCTCTCTCACACACACACACACACACAAACACACGCACACACACACACACACACACACACACACACACACACACACACACGTGGATATTGTGAGTTAAATTTCCCCCTCTCTGTGCAATCATGATCTTTTGGAACACAAGCCATTGACATATTTAGCTGTTTAAAAAAGGGTTTCTGTTTCTTTCTCTTTCTTTTTCTCTCTCTCTCTCTCTCTCTCTCTGTCTGTGTGTGAAGGTGGTAATGATGAGGGATTTGATCAAAGATAATCTTATTTTATACAACACTGAAATTATTAATAGCAAAAAAATATGTCACTAAAATGCACTGGAAAATTGCCTGGATTCTGCAGACATATATTATTTTGGGGTGCCACAGTCATCTGACAACAGATAAGGAGACGCTGAATGCCATGTGGGAAGATGGCTTTGGAACACTGTACCCAGGCAATGCCAATGATGGCACTGGGAGAGACTCCCAGCTCTGTTTGCCCATCTCTGCTTGCTGTCCGAGCTGCCTCTGCCACCAGGGACTCTGGTCTCCTAATCTCAGATCTAGGCTGACTGACAGTGCCGAGTTCTGCTGTGATTTCACTGATGACAGGTGACCTTTAGGCCTCTCTCTCTCTCTTTCTCTCTCTCTCTCTCTCCCTCCATCTCTCTCTTTTTCTGTCTCCCTCTTTCTATCTGTCTCTCTCTCTCTTTACTCTCCTCCCCCATTGGTTTCTGTTCTTTCCTGATGATGGGTGCCATGAGGGACACCAATGACAGACAGGTGATCTGACAGGTTTTTTCCCCCTCCCACAAAACGGCTGTCCATCACTCAAGACACCTGAGGCAGATTGGTGGTGGCACTGATAGAAGTCTCCAAAAGTAAAGGTCATCACCACACCAACCACGCCTGCCTGGTGCTACTGCCACACCCAGGGCATCCGTTAAACGTTAGGCAGATTATCCACTCACTCATATAAATAACCAAACATAATGATCTAGCCCAAAATAATTCCATGGAAATGCATAGATTCATGTTGCTTCCAGTGGAGTCCATGCATTTCCACAGAATTATTTTTGGAATCTGATCCCTTATCATACCTGTTCATTCATGCTCGTCACTCGACTTATCGTGACTAAATTCAAGATGGCGGTGAACGGTAAACCTCCTCAAGGTACTGTCTGTATAAATCATCTTGTAAATAAACTACCAGTGCTTTTTCAAAGTTCTCAATGTCTCGTTTTAAATGTCAAGGCCCTTGGAAGTCTACCAATGAAGTATGGAGCTACTTTGAGCCTCGTAAATGGTGTAAAACAGTGATTTATTTGCATGGCTAGGCCGATGCCCGAGGCACTTCATTCCTTAATGAGATATTAAAGAATGAAGTAATACATTAACATTACATTACATTTAGCAGACACTTCTTGACCAAAGTCAAGAAAATAAATCATGAATTAATTCATGCATTAATTCATGATAATTCAAGTACCCTTGCTGTAAAGTGTAAACTCTCCTTTACATTCAACATAGTAATAGTATACTGAGGGTAAACTCAGCAGATTGGTGAAAGCTTAGCTGGTCTTATGACCTTATAGTCCAAACCCAAATCAGTATACTACACTCATCAGTACACATCCACAAAGTATGCTGATATACTGTGTTTGCTCACAGCGCTGCCAGGCCCCTGGGTAAGACTGTGTCCTGTCCTCAAGTCAACCTCAACCAATGGCTCTGAGTGGGCTTCATCGGGTGAGTCAGACTTATGTTCCATGACCTCCCTTCACACTCAGTGGGCTGCGCAGCGATGGATGTGTTGGATGACAGAATTATGCATACAAACTCATACCCACCCACATATGGCACACATGCCTACAGATACTCACAAGTGTACATCATTGCCTAGAGACATGAAAAGACACAGATACACAATCATGCAAACACATACAGGTACACACACACACACACACACACACACACACACACACGCACACTCATTTACACTCACACACACACACATGCAATTTGTTGAAATTTTGAGGTTAGATGTTTTTCAATCACATGAACACCAAATATAAATTGTTAGGTTAGGGAGTGTCATGTCAACAAACAATTTAGAAGCCTTGCAGTAGACTCCTCTATGACAAAAACAGATCAATTTGAATGCACTTAAAGCAAACTTATGTTTTTTTTTCCAGCATCTCCTTTTGACAAGTTAGAAGAAAATAACATTAGAATTGAGTGACTATTATTAACACTGAAACATTTTGAACAAGAACATCTTTTAAGGTCTAAGCCTGAGTATAATGTACAAAGTGTCCATTGAACTCAGTTCTCAGTCTGAGGTAACCTCAGCGAGTAGTCGTTTTTGTATTTCTAAAAATTACATTGATTGTGCAAACAGTAGGACACCGATTGGGGTCCCGCGTTTGAGAAAGCGAAAATCACCCAAGGTCTCATGAGCGAGAGAGAACAGTAATTGGATGAGATGGAGAAAAAAAAAAAGAATTGACGTGTTTAATCCGATACAGACAGCCTTTATTCTTTCGCAAGTCCACTTAATCGCATAATCATCGTTCAACTTATTGTCTTATTTTATCGATCTCGCTGTTACATTTGTCTTGCCTGAAACAAGCAGGGTTATCTTTTCACACATGTTTTCCAAAGAGAAAAGTCTTGCAAATACATCTTTTTTTTTTCTTATTTGATTTTCTTTCACCACTATTTTCATTTCTTCACTAACCAACATCTAACCAGCCATTTTGCTATGACATGCATGTTATAACAGTCACCTCTTTTTATTTGTGAATCCTGTCAGCAAGCTGTGTTTTTCTTTTTTACTTTTAGCCAGTCTTCTCACCAGACAGCATGATGTTGATCTGAACCATGGCCTCATGAGATATGGTGGGTTTAGATTTACTGCGCCTGTGTCTGGTTTGGAGTCAGACGGCCCCTGGTAGGAGTTTCCTGGTTCCCAGGTGTCCTGTTACCGAGTCATCCCCAATCTGTCCCTGGGGGAGGAGGACGGAACAGGGACACCCTGGTGTAGGGGAGGGTGGGGACTGTGTCCAAAAACACCCCTCCCTTTGTTTGGGGCGATACCTGAGCGTCCAGGTGTCTGCACTCATCCCCGGCCTGGAGAAAGCAGGGGGTGCCTGAAGCATGGCAACAAAGGGCGCTCTCTCTCTCAGACTGTCTCTCTCTCTCTCTCAGACTGTCTCTCTCTCTCTCTCTGACTGTCTCTCTCTCAGACTGTCTCTCTCTATCTCTCTCTCTGACTGTCTCTCTCTCTCTCTCTCTCTCTCTCTCTCTCTCTCTCTCTCTCTCTCTCTCTCTCTCTCTCTCTCTCTCTGACTCTCTCTCTCTGACTGTTTCTCTCTGACTGTCTCTCTCTCTCTCTGACTGTCAAATTCAAATTCAAAAGTTGCTTTATTGGCATGACAAATGAAAACTTGTATTGCCAAAGCAATTGGTACATGTTAAAGGTAAGATATAACAACAATTACAGAGACAAAACATATATACATACTTTAAACTGATATATACATTTGAGATTTGTGAACAATAGTACTTACAGTTTTTCTTAGTCGCTTTGGTGCTTTTTTCAGATCAGAATGAAAATTATCATAACTATTAGTTCAACCTCCACAACATTTAGTCATTTGTGCACATCATAGTAGCAATTTCTCCAGAGCCGGACAGTAACGGAGTACATTTACTTGAGTACAGTACTTGAGTACAATTTTGAGGGATCTGTACTTTACTCGAGTATCATTTTTGGGGAGTACTCATGACTTTACTCAAGTACATTTGAGAGGCAAATGTTGTACTCTTTACTCCACTACATTTCTATCCATAACCGTGAGTACCCATTACTACTTTAAAAAAAAAAGGAAAAAAGAAAAATCTCGGAAACCCTCAATTTGTTGTTTCCCTCTCAAACGTGATTGGATTGTGCAGGCGCCACTGATTGGGACAGCCTATCAGCAATCACCTTTTTTTCCGCCAAAGTCAACTCCATGGTCAGATTTAGATAAGAGATGAAACCATGGACGAAACAATGGATGAAGACGCAGCAGGTCCATCCCGGGAATGTGCCAACCTGTGGCCCCACCTCGCCAGACTATTTCAATTTTCTGAACAAGTTAATGATAGTTTTCGCTTCAAAAACAAAATAGTATTTTGTATTTGAAATACGTATTTTAAATACATGTATTAGAAATACTGCCCATCCCTGGCAACATAGTAAAAAGATGAAAATGACTTGATTTTACTTCCAATTCATTTTACATTCTCCAAGGTATTAACATTAAAAAATGTTAATACTCCATGTAGGACGTTTTTTGTACATAAATGTAAGCACTGTGGCAGTAGTAATGCAATATTTAGAAAATGTAGGCTACTCTTGTACTCTTGATACTCAAGTACTTTTAAAAACAGTATTTTTACTTAAGTAGACATCTGACTGTTGTACTTTTACTCCTTCCTCTGAACAAATTTCAAATGCTTTTGGACATGTATCAGTTGCTTTCATACAATTCTCTGCTGTTTTTTTAACATTATCATTTGCTTTTGTCATGTCAGTCAAAATGAACTATACTTATGGATACTGAAGTCGTTCCCTATAAAACTAATAGTCTTCATTTCATTGATTGAGTCATTACATACAAAATTGTTGAACGAGTTATCAAATTCTGTCACAATGCTGTAGAATTGCAAAGAGCATACAGTAAAAATGTACGCATTCAGTGTCTTGTACTCACTTACTCCCCTAACTACAGCAATTTGTAAATTTACTGTAGTTTTCAAATGGCTGTACAAGTACTGTATAGTGCTGTCTTGAGCATGTTCAGGTAGTGTCACCGAGTTCTGACCTTTTTTTGCATTTGAAAACACTAAGAGAACTGTTATAATGAAAACATGACAAAGCCATTTGACTATCTTGTTCGTAAACGATGTGTCAAGACTTCTCATTTTGATGACACTGACAGTTTCATTGACATGAATACGTGCTTTTGAGGAATGGACTATCCATTTTGAGCAAGTGACGTGCTTTTGCAGGTCACCCACTAGGTTTTGCAGTTTGCACTAATTGTTTAGAGAAATGCACTAACTGCTGTGCAAATGTTAACATTGATGTGAGAATAGCACCAAAGCGACTGAGAAAAACTGTAGTTTTACATCGGTTCATTGAGAGCAGTATGGTGACTGTCTGCATGTGTATGTGGTTGTATGTGAGTTCATCAGCGCGTTTGCACACTCACTGGCTGTCCCTCAGGTTATGGCAGGCTGCTACAAATTTTGCAGCCACAATGGCCACATCCTTGTTCTCTCCGAAGATGTAAGGAAATTTAGCCTCATTTGTCAAAGTTCGAAACTCAGGGAGGATTGAATTTAATTTACTGAATGACCGTGTTCGTATTTCCTCATATTTCGGGCATCCTGTTAAGAAGTGCAGTTCTGTCTCCACAGTCCCCAAGCTGCAGTGTGAGCACAGCCTCTCCTCTCTGGGCAGCCAGGTTTTCCTGTGTCTGCCTTTTTCAATGGAGAGGCTGTGCACTATTTCTTTCTTTCTCTGTAATTTCTCTGAAAATGCAACCACATCTAACATTTCAACTCCCAATATGAAAATAATTATTAATACTTGGATACATGCACACATCACATTATACAACTTAAAAATCCATACAGATACAAATTCTGAGAATAAACAAACACATTCTCACACACACACACACACACACACACACACACACAAAGAGAGAGAGAGAGATTTGCACAAATGCACAGATATATATCCTTACACTGTGCCAACACTTGTAGACAGACAGAGTGATAGTGCTTTGCACACACACACACATGCACGCACACACACACACATACATACACAAACAAACACACAAACACACACACACTGACACACACACACACACACACAGCAGTAGACATTGCGGTTCTAATACAAATGTAAAGCCTTGCGGTCTGCAGGATACCTTCCATCGCTGGCATTCCAGTGGGCCGGGGAAGAGTAACATCTTACTTGTTTCAGGAGGAGGGATAATCTCAGGTGAATAGCCTTAACGCGATTATAGGGATGCTGCTGTTGAACTCAGCTGTGCACTTTTCCCAGCTCACACTCCAGAGAGACAAGCAGTTATCACACGACGGCAGATTGTTTTGAACTACTTAAACAGACACACACACACACACACACACACACACACACTGACACACTGAAGACAGCAGCAGCAGCAGCAGCATCTGAAGACGTCGGCCACTTCTGCCAACATGAGCCTGTGTTAAGTACATGGTTGTTCCCGTTGTTTTATTTAGCATCTGCAGAATTCCCAGCGTAGTTAAGGTGCTTTGGAAGCGGATTAACTGTTGCTGGCAACGGTCGCCAAGCCGCACAATTTTCCCGCAAGCAAGAAAAGACAAAGACGGAGAGGAGAAGAAGGGGGAGAGGTAGAGAGAGAGAGAGACAGAGAGAGAGAGAGAGAGAGAGAGAGAGAGAGAGAGGGAGAGAGAGAGAAAAAAAAGGAAAGGGAGGCAAAAGCAAACAACAATATAAGGCTGTGTAAACAAGACCTGAGAGGAGAGAGAGAGAGAGAGAGAGAAAGACGGAGAGAGAGAGAGAGACGGAGAGAGAGGGGTGGGGGAGCAAAGGTGTATCTAAACATCAATTATCCCTGGAGGAGCATGCGTTTACGCTCACAGCGACCAGGTGAGGGACCGGCGGATGCTAGCAGTATCAACCCACCTCCACACACACACACACACACACACACACACACAAATGTGTGTGCTGTCTCAGTCAGTCTTTTTCGTCTCTGAGTCTGTACAAGGCGGTGTCCAATATCTACTTTTCTCCACGACTCTTTCTCTTTCTCTCTCTCTCTATCTATCTATCTGTCTATCTATCTATCTCTATACCTTTCTCCCTCCTGTTTCTTATCCTTTTGCATTTAAATGATACACCTGCCCCCACCCCCATCTTTAAATTTTCACCTTTCTCCTCTCTCCTCCTCCTCCTCCTTTCTCCTCTCTCCTCCTCCTTTCTCCTCTCTCCTCCTCCTCCTCCTTCCTCCTCTCTCCTCCTCCTCCTCCTTTCTCCTCCATATCCTTCGCCGTTGGCTTTAGCCCTGAGTCTGCCCTCAACCCTTCCATCGTCTCAGAGTGGTTGTCCTCAAGCTGCTTGGCATTGAATGCAGCAGCAATGCACACACACACACACACACACACACATACTTCTCACCGCTCAGGATTCCACGGCCCCCCATGCCACGTCCTTGACGATGCAACGGTGACGGTGATCTCGGCAGCGCATGTCAGCGGCACTTTCCATTATGATGGCACAAAGACCTGCATCACCCCGGCAACCCGCCGGTATCTTGTACGCGCCGCGCTACTTTGCTGACATTTTTGGGGGCGCTGACATCCACATACAAGATCACTTAATACCTTTGTGTAATGTCATAGACTCTTAACTAGTTAACACAACACAATGCAGTTCATTTACCTGAAAATGAAACCTTACCTTGAAACAACTTCAAACTCATTCAGGTGCTACGCTGACTTATAATACAGAGCATTACTGTAAGTCTCCTACACTGCCAATGTGCATCCAGAATGCTTCGTATTGGACTATGTAACTTTGTTAATCAGGTAGGATCATGACCCTTTTAGTCGTTTTTTGACTAGCTGGGTACCGTCTTAGCACTAAATGGCATTAATGTTGATGCCAAGGGGCATAGATATTAATTATTCCATCGTGTTGCTTTACCATGTCAGTGCCAGCACTCCTCAGATCTGAACATAGAGCATGCCCGCATGCATAGAGAATGCCCGCATGCATAGAGAATGACCGCATGCAAAGAGCATGCCCGCATGCATAGAGAATGACCGCATGCAAAGAGCATGCCCGCATGCATAGAGAATGACCGCTTGCATAGAGAATGACCGCATGCAAAGAGCATGCCAACATGCATAGAGAATGCCCGCATGCATAGAGAATGACCGCATGCAAAGAGCATGCCAACATGCATAGAGAATGCCCGCATGCAAAGAGCATGCCCGCATGCATAGAGAATGACCGCATGCAAAGAGCATGCCCGCATGCATAGAGAATGACCGCATGCAAAGAGCATGCCCGCATGCATAGAGAATGACCGCTTGCATAGAGAATGACCGCATGCCCGTTGAAAACGACCATGAACACTATGACTGATTTTTTACTGTAAAATTGGTCTAAAGAAATCAAAATGCTTGGTTGAGTGTTCATATCTGTAAAATGGCTGATCCTGGGATAAAACTCATGTAGACATGTAGATAGAGACTCAGAATTTAGAGGGTTCAGAATTTCTGTTTATTAGGATTCCTCATCTTAAAACCTTCATTCCACATTTAAGTATAAAAAATCATGAGAATAACGTATCTCCTACTCCTTAGAATATGAAATGACTATTTCAAGTATGCTTCTTCTTATAAATAAAAAAAAACTATAATGTACTGACTCCCTGTTAGGAGACTGAAGCAGTCTGTTCATTCAGTGAGCCTCAGCTTTCCTCTTTGGCTAGTCTGTTTGTTTATTTTGTGAGTGCTTGATTCGTATGGCAGTTTTTGGCAGCGTGTCGTCAGCGCCGCCTGGTCCGTTTTTAGGGCTCGGGCTCCGGGTGCCCAGTTTCAGGCCGGCCGACACCGGATCCGGGCCGTTCACAGAACCCGCCACAAAGGCGCTTGACAGACGGCCAGATTTCTTCCCAACGGGCCTCTCTCGGGTTTCGCCGTTCTCATTAGGCGGCTGGAGAGACGGCAGGTAAGCCAATCTCAGGTGCGCTCGGGGGCGTGGCCCACACACACACACACACACACGCTCATACACTCCCACAACCCACCCTAAACACATGCATATATACACACACACACACACACACGCTCATACACTCCCACAACCCACCCTAAACACATGCATATTTACACACACACACACACACACACACACACACACACATTCAGACATTCTCTCGCTCTCACACACACACACACACACGCAGAAGCACATACAACCTCCATCCCCCCAGTCAACCCCCTGCCCCCCACCACCCCCCCCCCCCACCCCTCCCTCTCTCTCTCTCTCTCTCTCTCTCTTGTCTTGATCACCTGAAGCCTGGCCGCAGTTGCCGGCTCTGTTTCAACCACTTATCCTGCCGCTGAAATAATCATCTGATCAACCCACCCCTCCCTCCCTCTCCCTCCTTCTCTCCTTCCCTCTCTCCCACCCCCCTCACTCCGTCTTTTCTCTCCTGCTTTCTCTGGTCCCAGACCACAGGTGCCAGGGTCATGGTGTTTTCCACCTGAGGTGGAGGGCACAATTAACTGATACTCCTTCTCGGAAAGGTGTGTGTGTGTGTGTGCGCGCGGGTGTGTGTAGCTTTTGAGTGTGTGTTAGTTTGTGTGTGTGTATGAGTGTGAGTTAGTATGTGTGTGTGTGTTTCAATATGTTGGTGTGTATGTGTGTGTGTGTGTATGTGTGGTCTTTTACCTGAGAAACACTTTCTAACCATAGCTGCATTGTGACCACTCTTTGAAAAGCAAGGAGATACTCCCCTTGAGCTTTCGCTGCCTAACAAAAAAACAACTCCGGTTAACACTGTCAAAAACACACTGACAGAGTCCAAGCCTGGAGGGCAGTTTCACTAATACCATGTTGTTTTGGCCAGCAGTACAGCTATGCCACTCTAAATGGCCTGACCAGTTGCCTGAGTTTGAGTGCATATCGGGCCATATTCTGCTTGTAGTGTCAGCTTGTTCAAGATCTGTTGGAGGCATTTCCCCTGGCTGACATGAACAACCATGTGGAGTGGAGTAGAGTAGCCAGGCTGACAGGAAATCATATGATATGAATATACTGTGACGCACACGCACACGCACACGCACACGCACACAGACACAGACACAGACACAGACACAGACACAGACACACACAGACACAGACACAGACACAGACATACACACGCACATGCACTCACAAAGACAACCAAACATACACACACAAATACATACACAAACAATACATGAATAAAGTATAGTGTATACTTGTATGCACACATACGTACACACACGCGCACACACACCATGCATTTGACGTTAATACTAGAGCAGATATTCTGTAATTTCCCATCACTATGGCATGTGCGCAATTTATGTATGTGTGTTTTTGTGTGCAATTACGCGGTGCACGGCGGCAGCAGAACTGCGGCAGTCCTCCGATCGGTAGCCACATATATGTGAGCAGGGGCCTCCTGGGAGCGCACTATTTCAGAGAGGCCATTTGGCCTGGCACCCTGCCCTCCTGGCAGCTGATGGAAAAGGCTAGGGAACAATGGGCCCCCACCGAGCCTCGCCCCCCCCTTCCCATACCCAGCCCACCCCACTCTGCCCTGCCCCCACCAGGGGAAAGAGGAAGCAGCCGCTGCTGTGCTACGCTTTATTCTGTCCCCCTAAGAAACTGTAAAAAAAAAAAAACGCACACACACACACACACACCCTTCCGGGCCCAGGGTAACCCCCCCCACTCCCTCCCCTGATCGTCTAAGTGCAGAGTGAGGGACCGGGTGACATTTTCCCAAAGTCCTGACCTTTGTTTTTTCCATTGACCGCAGAGACGTTTGAAGGGTAGGCTAGGGGTGCATGGGGTGTGAAGGTGCTGCTGATGGGTATGAAGTAGTCCCACACTTGCACTTGGCATGCCACAGCTTAAGCACTCCAATAGGTCATGACATTCATAGCTATCTTTGTCATTGTAGCTCTGTCATACACACAATTACCCATATTTCATCTCTGAAAAGTATTGTGATTAGTAGTAAAGTATAATATGTATAGCTGTTTAGTATTTTTTTTAGTGTGTGTGTGTGTGTGTGTGTGTATGTTTGTGTGTGTGTTTGTGTGTGTGTGTATATACAGTATCTTTGTGTGTGTGTGTGTATGTGTGTGTATGTGAGTGTACGTGTATGTGTGTGTGTGTGTGTGTGTGTGTGTATATATGTGAGTGTGTGTGTGTGCGAGTATATGTGTGTGTGTGTGTGTATATATGTGAGTGTATGTGTATGTGTATGTGTGTATGGTAAGTGGTGCCACATGTGGTTAATGACACGCTGGAATCACACTTCCGCCAGAGGCCCATGACATCACACCGTGGTGTTCGCGCGGGCACTAATTGGCTGGTTTAATTGAGAGTGGTGCTGAGATCCAATTGACCCCTCCATAATCAAGAAGCATTTAAGGTCGCTCCACGCAAGCCATATGATGTTGGGCCCGTTTCCCTTTTGTTACCTTGGAACATTTTCAACCTGGTTAATTGGTACCTGGCTATAACCCCCCCACCGATTTAATGTATTCCTTTTTTAGTTCTCTGAAAACTTCTTTCTTCCATTTTTTTCCTCTAGGTTCAGCATTTCTGGACGATGCTTTAGCAGATATTTAAAGGCAAATAGCAGATGGCCTGTCCCCTGTAATTCCGTGTATTATCCTTCATGTTTGTTCTACACTGTACCGGAGTCTGGCTCGTTATGGCCCAGATCTAGCAGTTATTCGGTGGACATCTGGGTGGACGACTTTCTCTTCCTTCTGTCCACTCTGTGGTGTGAAGCCATCTGATGTCCTTTCTTCTTTCTTCTTTCCTCAGGCCTGTCATGGACGAGAAGGGGAAGAGAGGAGGAGAGAAGGAAGAGAGGAGGAGAGAAGGGGAAGAGAGGAGGAGAGAAGAAGAGAGGAGGAGAGAAGAAGAGAGGAGGAGAGAGGAAGAGAGGAGGAGAGAAGAAGAGAGGAGGAGAGAAGAAGAGAGGAGAGGGTGGAGATGTCGTTCCACATCTGCTTCAGAATGCAGAGGAAATTGTCTTCTGTCTTGTCTCAGGAATCTCACAAGCACCAACCACGCTCTCCTCACCAACATGTGTGTGTGTGTGTGTGTGTGTGTGTGTGTGTGTGTGTGTGACTCACCGAGAGAGAGAGAGAGAGAGAGAGAGAGTGACAGTGAAGAAAGAGGAAATGTGGAGGATAGACAAGTAAGGCAGAAAAAGAGGCATATACTGTAGAAAGACACTAATAAAAAGAGGAGAAGAAAATCAAAGACTGGGAGCGAGGGACCATGTACTGTATATGTATGTGAGAGGAGAGGGAAAAAGGGAGCTCTAGATGAAGAGAAAGTGCAAGCAATGGGGTGAGGGCAGCTGCCCCAAACTGTACCCCTTGTCACTCAGGAAGTGTCTGGTGATTCCCCCTCGGCCTGGGTGACAAAAGCCAGAGAGGGGCGCGATGCGAGGGGCGAATAAATAGGGGCCGTGATTGTGACTAATGAGAATTTCGGAGGGCTTTTAGTGTGACAGACAGGAGAGGCCTGTCATTGTGAGGCTCAGCTGGGGGCCCCAGCAGCAGGAAGGGTGAGGGTGGTGGGTTCTGTCATGCCCCCTACCCTGGCACAGGCATGGGGTGCTCTTTCTCTCTCTCCCCCCCCCCCCTCTCTCTCTCTTGCTCCTTCTCTCTCACACGCACTTCTCCTCCCATTTCCACTGCTTTTTTCTCTCCTCTCTTCTCCTGTTCTCCTCTCTTCTCCTGTTCTCTCCTCTCCTCTCCTGTTCTCTCCTCTCCTCTCCTGTTCTCTCCTCTCCTCTCCTGTTCTCTCCTCTCTTCTCCTGTTCTCTCCTCTCCTCTCCTCTCCTCTCTCTCTTGCTCCTTCTCTCTCACACGCACTTCTCCTCCCATTTCCACTGCTTTTTTCTCTCCTCTCTTCTCCTGTTCTCCTCTCTTCTCCTGTTCTCTCCTCTCCTCTCCTGTTCTCTCCTCTTCTCTTCTCCTGTTCTCTCTTCTCCTGTTCTCTCCTCTCCCGTTTTCTCCTCTCTTCTCCTGTTCTCTCCTCTCCTGTTTTCTCCTCTCTTCTCCTGTTTTCTCCTCTCCTCTCCCGTTTTCTCCTCTCTTCTCCTGTTCTCTCCTCTCCTGTTTTCTCCTCTCTTCTCCTTGCCTTTTTGCCTCTCATCTCATGTCTTCTCTCATGTCCACCCCTATCTTGCTTGTCTCGTTTTTTCTCCTAATCTTCCCCGGGTTCCTCCACAATCCACTTTAATCTAGAAAAATCCAGTCATGAGCAGTCTTCTCCAAAGTATCCGAACATGTGATATCACTCCCTGGCAACTAGCTGCTGCAGCTGTTGTTTATGGTTGTAATGACACTTGTTTAGGCCTTTGATGGATGTCTGATATCAGGCCAAATTTGTACTTTTTCTCTTCTCTCCTCTCACCTGCTCACCTTGTTATTTTTTCTCATCTACTCTCCTGTCATCCTCCTCTCTCCTCTCCTCTCCTCTCCTCTCTCCACTCCTCCTCTCTCCTCTCTCCTCTCCTCTCTCCACTCCTCTCCACTCCTCCTCCCTCCTCTCTCCTCTCCTCTCCTCGCTTCTCCACTCCACCTCTCCACTCCTCTCCTCTCCTCTCCTCTCCTCTCCTCTCCACTCCACTCCACTCCACTCCTCTCCTCTCTCCTCATCTCCTCTTCTCTCCTGTCCTCTCCTCTCCTCTCCCTATACACCTGTTTATCATGCACTCACAGCATAATTGCTGTGTACTAACATTCATACTTTGTAAATTGTTCTTTTAAAATTAATTGTGCCCCTTTCGATACGATTAGGTCACACGTTAATTATCCGGTTAAGTGTGTTAATTGCCAGTTATTTACCTACTGCTGTTGTTTTTTCCACTCCGCGGCTGCTGCTGTGTGGCATAGGTAAGTGAGTGGCACGGTAGAACACTGCCCTCTTTTGAGTGCACTGTCCACAAACCAGCTGGCAAGAGACGGAGAGAGAGGAGAGGAGATGAGAGGACAGGAGAGGAGAGGAGAGAGAGGAGAGGTAGAGTTCGAGTTTGAGGGCATGGCAGAGTCAGAGGGGGAGTAGATGGATGGATGGATTGATGGATGGATGGATGGATGGATGAAAAAAAGAGATCGTTGAAGAGGGCAAGAGAGAGAGAAGAGAGAGAGAGAGAGAGAGAGAGAGAG
>NC_055958.1:31714342-31734342 GCF_018492685.1 Alosa sapidissima | reverse complement strand
TTCCACAAAAATAAGTCACGCTGAAAGGCATATATGATTCTAACTGTCTCACTGAATTGCATTATGCACACTCAATTCTCACTGGTATCTGCTAGACAACAAGTACCAAAACATGATTAGTTCATAGATTTCACATGTAATATACATTTTATACAACCCCACCCCCATCTTGCCTGTTCATAATTCTGAGAAATTCTTGAATTGTGTGCATGTACATGTTTATGTTTATGTGTGTGTGGGTGGGTGTGTGTGCGTGCATGTGCATGTGCATGTGCTTGTGTGTTTGCCTGTTTATGTGCCCGTGTGTGTGCATGGGCATGCATGCGTATATGTCTACTGTGTGAGTATGTGTCATACATAGGATTACTGTGAATGTTTGTGTGTGCGTGTGTATCTGTTTATGCACATGTGTGCATATGGAATGGGTTTACATGACCCCTGGAGGCAAACATACGTAAAAAATTGGTCATCCTAGGCCCTACGGTTCTCAAGATATTCACAGAAAACTGTGTCTGCCCTACCCTCCTTTCGGGGGGTCCAGTCCAGCGGAGAGGCTACAGATCAAAACGAAAAGCGATGGTTCCATGCTATCCATGTGGGGTTACATGCCCACCAAGTTTCATGTACCCCGGTCTTTCAGTGTCCCGGGAATCCTTGTTGGTGTACGGTCACTAAATGTACACATAAATTATTTTATTGTAAGGCCCCCCATGAACGAAAGTCCACGAAACTTGGCATGCATTTGGAGGGTGTCATAATGATCCTACACTTTCAATTTCGTGCAGTTTTGACCATGTCAGCCAGAGATATTGTGATGAAAACACCTAATGTTTTGCTTTTTAATTTTTAACTAGGTGGCGCTATACATGAAATAAGTGGTAATGGGATAGGTTGACATGCCCCCTTAAGACCAACATACAAAAAAAAGGTGGACCTCCTAGGCCCTACGGTTCTCGAGATATTCACAGAAAACTGTCTCCGGCCACCTACAGGCCAGTTGGTGTATAGTAACATAAATTAATTTATTGTGTTGCCCCCCATGAACGGAATTCCACGAAACTTGGCGTGCATTCAGAGGGTGTCATAATGATCCTATTTCATGCAGTTTTGACTATGTTAGGTCACAGATACCTGCGATTACAACACCTCATTTTTACTTTTTTGTGTTTAACTAGGTGGCGCTATACATGAAATGAGTGGTTATGGAATGGGTTGACATGGCCCTTTGAGATCAACATACAAAAAATCCTCCTAAAAAGGTCCTCCTAAACCCTACGGTTCTCAAGATATTCACAGAAAACTGTGTCTGCCCTACCCTCCTTTCGGGGGGTCCAGTCCAGCGGGGGGGCTACAGATCAAAATGAAAACAGGAGGTTCCATGCTATCTATGTGGGGTTACATGCCCACCAAGTTTCGTGTACCCCGGTCTTACAGTGTCCCGGGAATCCTTGACGGAAATTTGGACATGCGAAAAAAAAAATAAAAAAATCTGACTAAACCTATATGTATGACATAATAATGAAGGCTCCTTGTAATAACTTAATATTGTGTTGTCAATGTGGTGCAAACAAACAAGGCTAGAGTGCCTATCAGCCTTATCCAATGTGAGCAATAGCTGGCAAAAGGATGTTATGAGAACCGTTTAGACTCTCTTAGTGGCAATGCACCATTTATCAATACTTATCAAGTATAACATCAAGTTAAACATCAAATTGACAGCATTTCTTTAAAAACATATTCAATAGACACTAATGCACAGTAATAGTGTAAATTATTGGCCTTTTGTTTTGCTTTAGTTGTTTGTGTTTTTTTTTTTTGGGGGGGGGGGGGCGCCAATATTGTTGTTGCATACCCCTCAAAAATGGGTAGCTGCGCCCCTGTGTGTGTGTGTGGGTGTGAGTGACAGAGAGTGTGTGTGTGCCTGTGTGTGTCTGTGTCTGTGTGTGTGTGTGTGTGTGTGTGTGTGTGTGTGTGTGTGTGTGTGAGAGAGAGAGTGTTTGTGTATAGGCAGATGTGTGTGTTGCTGTATTTAGTCTATTTTACATTTGAGTGTGTGTTTGTCTCTCTCTCTATATATATATATATATATATATTCTATATATATATATATATATATATATATATATATATATATATATATATATTCTATATATATATATATATATATATATATATATATATATATATATATATATATATCTTTCTGTATATATATATATATATATATATATATATATATATATATATATATATATATATCTTTCTGTATGTGTGTGTGTGTGTGTGTGTGTGTGTGTGTGTGTATGTGTGTCCCTGTACTCAGTTCACTTAAATGTATTTGCACAAATATGTACGTGCATTTCGATGGAACATCCATCGTAATCTCCTCCATGTTTTTTAATGAATTATTTATCCGCAAGCAGCAAGAGAACATTTTTGCATAAGAGAAGATACATATCTATGCATGTGGGTGTGATTCGGATAGATAGATAAACATTTAGGTAGTAATACAGACACAGACAGACAGGGGGAAGAGGAAAGATGGTGAAAAGCTGAACAGAAAGACATATCTTGCTTACCATAAACATGTAGCACTTAGCTCTAGTCCTAACAATCCGGCCAACCAGGCATCAACAGACCAGACAGGAATAGATTTTCTGAAGTAAAAAACGTCAACAACAAAACAAAAACATCACAAAGGATCCCTCCTCTGTTGTCAAGCATTACATTCTAATACCTTAGAAACAGTTTTTTTTTTTTTTTTTTTTAAACCTGCATGACTTTTCCAGTCAGTAATATTTGTACTTGTTTGATGTGCACATTAATTTGCTCTATTAGTACCTATTATGTTTGTGTATGTGTTTGTGTTTGTGTGTGTTGCGTAAAAGATGTTTGTGCCTGCTTAGCATACCCTGTCAGACACTTGAGAATGTTCCGTCATCACAATAACACAGCACCTCCAGACACACACACACACATTCACACACACACTCTCTCTCACACATACACACACACACACGCACGCCCACACATACATATATGCACGCACACATACACACACACACACACACACACACACGCACACATACACACACACACACACACACACGCACACATACACCACATACACACACACGCACACACACGCAAACGCACACACACACACATACTCAGACTCCCGTCTCCTTGCCACAGATGCCTACTGCATAAGCAAATACGGTGTATGCAAATGTCCCCTCTACACCTGTACTTTCCAATTACCAGTGAAGAATTGCATTAAACCCGTGCAGCCGCCGCTCTCAGGAATAACCACATAACCGATCAAAATGGCTAAATGGCCAATGTATGAGAGAGGAAATTGGAAGATGGGAAATCTGTCAGCCAAGCGTATTTAATTAGAGGGGCCACACTCTCACTCTGTCTGTCTGTCTGTCTGTCTGTCTCTCACTCTCTGTCTGTCTGTCTCTGACTCTCGCTGTCCGTCTGATTCTCTTTATGATTCTCTCTTTCTCTGTCTGTTTCTCTCACTCACTCTCTCCTTCTCTATCTCTTATTTAACAAAAGGGACCTTGTTCTTAGTCCCCACCTCTCTCTATCTGTTTCTCAGTATGATTATTTCTCTCTCTGTTTTCTGTCTGTCACTCTCTGTCTCCTCCTCGCTCACTCTGGGCTGAGCTCCAGCACTCGGACATCATCATCATCTTGGGTGGTCAGAGCACACAGATGATGGCTCATGCCACTGGTCTTACGGACACAGCTGACCTCTGTCTCAGATGACAGGGTGGGCAGAGCCTTCATGGCAAAGAAGCAAAGGCAAGAAGAGCCTCGGTTAAAAAGAATGGGCAAAGATGCAGACGTACAATGACAGACAGACAGACAGACAGACAGACAGACAGACAGACAGACAGACAGACAGACAAACAGACAGACATTAAAGATATAGGCTTATTCCTACACACACACAAACATATAAAGACATACACACACATACACATACTCATGCTTAGTATATACACACACACACACACACAGACACACACTGATGCTTACTATACACACAGACACACACTCACTCACACACACTCCCTCCTCCATCCGCTCTTTCCCGTCCAAGACAGATTTACTTCCCCTGATCCCTCGTCTGGGCGCTCTTGAGTGGGGAGACGTTGGGCGTGGAACACAACATTGTTATTGACGATGGCTGCTCCCCTCGATAAGGGCGGGCGGAAAATCAATCACCTCCATTAGACGCTGAGTGAGTGACAAGAGGCCAATCCCTGGCACCGGGTCCCCCTTCTTGTTTCATCTTCCTCTCTCTCTCTCTCTCTCTCTCTCTCTCTCTCTCTCTCTCTCTCTCTCTCTCTCTCTCTCTCTCTCTCTCTCTCTCTCTCCCCTTCCCTGTCTCCTTACCCTGCACATGCCTTTGAAGGGTGCATGCACCTGACTGCCTCTACATCTGAGGACATACCACTCTTTGTCAGTGTCTCTGTCACTTTCTTTCTTTCTTTCTTTCTTTTGCTCAGTTTATTACTTGTTTTGTTGTTGTTGTTAATGCTGTTGTTGTTGTTGTTGTTGTTGTTGTTGTTGTTGTTATTGGATTCTGTTTGCTCAAACAGAAAATATAAGACCAATATATGTTTTTTTTTTTTCAGGAGGAAGGACATTGTCTGTGTCTTAGCTCAAACATAAATGTATGTGTGTGTGTGTGTGTGTGTGTGTGTGTGTGTGTGTGTGTGTGTGTGTGTGTGTGTGTGTGGGCGAGACATATGAAGAAACAAAACAATGTATACCTAAAAAGAAAATGAAAGCCAAAGAAAATGTGAAGCCGTATGAATGAAAAGAGAAACGGCAGAAGACAAATACAAGGCCCAAGGAGGAAATGATGTCATTGCAGAGTGCACATATGCATGTTCGTATGAAAGATACGGTTCAAAAGAGACAGAGGAATGCAGTAAGATACATGGGAGAGAGAGAGAAAGAGAAAGAGAGAGAGAAGGAGAGAGAGCGGGGGGGGGGGGGGGGGGGTGAAAGAGTATAACAAAAAGAGTGTCCACACGCTCTCATGTCTACCCGGCTCTTCAGGGTCAGTTCCTCCATACACCTCAGCCAACACGAGGTGGATGACCGGCCGTTATACTCATAAGTGCAGACGCACCCTGACACACACGTGGCCATAGCATGATAAAAGGGTCCCTCAGGCCTGCTTCAGTGGAATTTCTGCACAATTTGCTCTATTAAGACAAAGGTTATAGGAGTTAAATACTTCTATTCATCTTCAGCCTTATGGCCCTGATGTAGACTGGCGTTGACATCAGTATTGCATCAAAGAGACTCTGAGTGGGTTACTATCGCAGATTTTGCTCTGGTAGCAATGGAGGCCCATTAAAAGACAACACATTTCAAACTAATACTACCAACATAAGACCACTCAAGACATGCGTGAGAGTGATCGTTCCTTAAAATAAAAGCACAGAGTCAACCCCAGTATGCCACTGAGTGATTCTTAAAAGCTCACCCATCCTCAATAAAAAGCACACAAAAAAGAGAGAAAGAAAATAGACAAGAAAAAACCCCAGAAGAAATGCGATTATGGAACGTTATATGAAAACAAGTTCAGCAAATACACTAAATAATGGAGGACTGGTGGAGCTAATAGGTACACTTACACACCTGAGTGAGTCAGCATGGCCTATTACACACGCTCAATACTGGCGTCTCTCGCCGAAAAAATCACCACCCCAGACACCTGTGACGATTAAACCCTTTAATTCACTGCAATTCACTTTAATCTGACAATGACTGGTTGACGTGGAAAAACATGTTTGACAGCAACTCTGCGATCTTTTGTTCTCTGCCTTATATTCCGTTGCCCCAAAACATCATATATTGGGTCAAACATTTGACCACTTCTATTTGACAAATGTTTAGAAGTGTAGCTAGAATATTTATTTCTACTTTTCTCTATTTGTCCAAATCATGTGGTAGACACTGTTAGTAGTTCACAAACATGTCTTTCCGCTGTTCCTTAGTAGTTCACAAACATGTCTTTCCGCTGTTCCTTGGACTTCCATTTTTGTCCGTAGCAGCATAACACAAAGACACACCCAAAACTGACCAAAAATACCACTAGCACCTGCATGCATTCTGTTGAAACACATATGTGGATATTATCTGGTATTTTGTTATTTGACATTATTAGTCTGATATGCATCAGCACCTAAGGCAGGGTCTGGAGCATGGAGTCCAAGTCTCACATAAAGTAGTATTTGTTGGTTCTTCCTATACCAAAGAGACAGATACCTTCATCAACAGAAGTTTCATGTGAAAGCTTCAAGGCTCCACAGATCACAAACTGTACCTCTTTTTGCTCGTTTGCTGTGGTGTGTGGTGAGAGATTGTCATTTTCACTGTCGCCCCTGCACTCAACAATTTTAAGCCTACTTTAATTTATTTCATAGCAACAAGAGGCACCATGCACTGATGTTCATGTTCCTGATGTTCAAGTGACCATGTTCTAGTTGACCGACTGTACAGCTGGTTAAAAAATCAAAAGAAGTGAAAAAACTGCACAATTATAAAATATCTATTCAAAAGATTATTCTGGGGTATGCTATGAAATTTAGCCAATGATGTAAATTTATCTGAAAAATAAATTTACTTGTAGATTAAGCCCAAATTAGAAATGGGCTTATTTTGCAGACCAGAGGTGGTTTTGGACGGTCAACTGCCATTTTGCAAATATGCCCCTAATTCCACTAATGCTCGTATTGAACACAGCTAAGAGTATTTGCCTCGGTCAGTCGATAAGAAATATCAGCCATAACACAGCGAGAAGCAGCTGTCTTAGTAACTAAAGACCAGCGCCAGAGAGATGTGTTTGTGTGTGTGTATGTGAGTATCTGCATGTCTGTGTGTGCATTCTGTCCATGTGTTTGTTTGTTTGTTTGCTTGTGTGTGTGTGTGTGTGTTTTGTATTTGCATTTATATATGTGCATTTGTGTGTGTGCGCGCATGAGTGTGTGTGTGTGTGTGTGTGTGTGAGTGAGTGAGAGTGAGGGAGGGGGGGGGGGGGGGGATGAGCACGAAGCTGAGGCTTGTGATCCACATTCCACCTACATTAACCTGGCAGGATTAGAGCGCCCAGCAAACTTGAGTCCTGGGAGAAACACATGTTTAGGTCAGCGCCTCACTACTATGCCCCCCCCCCCACACACACACCCCATCCTCCCTGGCCGCATGTCTGAGTCTTGTCTGTGTCTGCACGGTCCTCTCCTCCCAACACACAATCCGCAGGAAGGACCGAAAGATGGAGAAAAAGTGACGGCTGGAGAGAATTGGGAAGAAGGGGGGAGAGCGGGTCTGCGAGAAGACTACTTGGCAGCAACTCCTCTCTCTCTCTCTCTCTCTCTCTCTCTCTCTCTCTCTCTCTCCCTCCATCCTCTGCCTGGGTTGTGTATAAATCCTATTTCGCGCTGCCAGGCAGCCATTTCCCGCAGATCTGTGCCGTGCTCGTCTCTTGCTGCACATTAAGCCCTTCTGCTGGCGCCCGTCACCGTGCAGGAGAGCGTCAGGGTCTCAACATCACTAGGCTGGGGGCTTTAGTGTGTGTGCTTTCACAGCGGGTTAGGTTGGCATCATCAACCGCCCGCCCGCCTGCCATCCTCCACCCTTTTCTCTGGTCCAGTGCACAGGCAGCTGAGATGCAAACATACTTATATACTGTTGATAGTCGCTAGCAGCTAGCCTGCAGACCAATGTGATGCTTCAACAAACTCTTTTAGACTCAAATGTATGTGAAAATGAACATTAAAAGATATCTTTATTGGTAAATTGTATGACTGCATTTGTTGACTGAGCGAATTATAACTGACTTTGACAATGACTGATTTTTTTCCATCATCTATAATGTTGTGATTTGCACATTTCTGAGAAGTCCCATTTCAGAGAGCGATGATTCTGATAGTAGATCTATCTGGAACAATGATGGGCTCAGATCGGATTCAGTCCATCAGAGCCTCCATAGCTGTCAGGGAATATTTGCAGATAGAACACATTTTTATACAAATATTTGAACAAACTAAAATGATACCCCTTTCTCTCTTTACTCAGTTGAAATCAAAGTACTAACCAAGCAACACAACATCAAACTTACACACTTGTTTGAAAACAGATGTTTTGCTCTGTGCAGCATGGGATCAGTGAGAAGCAGAGCTTTCAAAGTATAGAGCAATGCTGCCATCTTCTGGCCATTGATATGTAATCATAATATGACTATTCCAATCAACTGTCTTGGGTGGTCTTTTGGCAGTTCTTACTCATCACTGAAGACTAAAAATCTTTGATACTTAACATCTATAAAATAATCAATTAACTTAATTATTTTAGTGAAAAATTAAATGGGGTTACCAGTAGGTTTGCACATTTATAAAGTATGCTGTATCATCCCCTTGAGTTTTCTACAGTGATGTGCAGTTGGCATAATAAAATGTATTTAGACCAAGGACACACTGATGACATTAAGAAAAGAGAACCACCACGCTACAATCAAACAGCATTGGATTGAACACAGCCTCATTCCCAGACACTGCATACACTCTGGCAGAGCTGAGGAGCTCTTTCCATTTTTAGCAGAGGAGTTGTGTGCGCATCCCACCTATCTTGAGGCCAGGTGCAGGACAAGGGCGCACGTTAAGATGAGAAGATGAATGAATGTCTGCACACTGGAGTAGCTCCATATTTAATTGGAATAATAATAAAAAGAAAACAGCAATGTTTCAACTCAACAAGGTCAGGTTCTTTTTTTTTTTGTCTAATAAAATGTTGGGAGCTACTCCAGTGTGCAGACATGCATTCTTCTTCTCAACTATTTCAATTTTTCTTCTCATTTTAAAACACTGTCACACTTTTCATGGTTATTGAAGTGCTGAGAAGAGACCTCTAGTAACATATTTACATCTAAATTGTAACTAATGAGTGTAATATAGTCTAATTCTAAACATAATAATGATATGTAAACTGCATTAAAGAATTGTGGGTGGTGTGCTTTTTGTTGCTGAATTAAAGGTAAAAGTGGTGCTTACTCCCCTGCTGTGTTGAGGTTGAGTGATGTACGAAGTATTTCTATGCTCAAGTCCTGGGTCTGTTGCGAAGTCAACTGAGATCAAATTGCATTTAAATGATAATGATGCCTAGTCACCTTACTAACATATTTAGCATGATGCATATTTGAGAAGCAGCAAGACCAACAAGACATTAGAGGCCAACCAAAACATAGCAAAAGTAAATCATAGCTGTATGAGGCTAAAGATATTTCTTTTCATTATTATTCATCAAAGGCTTGAATAATCAAAACTCCACTACTGAAATCCCTAATTAAGTTATTTATGACTAATGAAACCAATTGCATGACCACTTCCCATGTCCACAGTGATTGGTCATACTGGGTCATAAAACGCCCTCGCCATTTGCACAAATGATAACAACCAAAAACATGAGATAAGTTCAATTCTGGAAAGGCGAAAGGTGTGTCCAGGGACAGGGGAGATAAAAAGAGCAATTCACCGTATAGCTTTATGTTCCTTAAAACAACACCATGTAGGATTTGGTATTTATCATCCCTTGTCATTGATTTTCAACATACTGTACCCATTAAGCATGAAGGCCAGAGTTAGCATTCTCAGTATCATTAGTTCAAATTAGTTTTGAAGCTGTTATTTTCCTGCAAAAGAACTGCATCTAGTGTTGCTTTAACCCTTAAAGGTGTAGGTTTTTGAACATTCTAAGTTCCGCAACAATTGAAGGTTCTAAAATTCTATGTTGAATTCAATGAACCCAGATATTCTTTAGAACGTTCATTTCCCAACATTCCCGTCACACCGGTGTGACGGTACTCCTTTAAGGGTTAACTATGGGGATAAATAGCGTCTCGGAGGGCGGAGGGGCACTGTGGCGCAATCCCACTCAAGTCCAAGTGTCCACAGGGACCTGGGTCCGAATCCGACCCACTTCTTTCCCAATCTCACCCCATCAATCTTTCCCACTCGCCTTCTGCCTCCCTCTCTGGATAAAGGGGGAAAAGCCCCAAAACATACAGCTCTGGAAAAAATGAAGAGACCACTGCACATTTTTCATCCTACGGTTGCTGAGTGACATTCGAATGAGTTGACGATCATATTCAAAATTAAGAGACCACTGCAAATCTGAATACTCATTCGAATATCACTCATTCGAATATCACTCAGCAACCGTATGATGACATCAGAAAAATGTGTGAGCCGGTCTCTTCATTTTTTCCAGAGCTGTATTTTTTAATACAGCTCTTTAAAAAAGAAGAATTGTAGAAGAATTGTAGAGTGGTTTTTTTTTTACTGATATGATCTTACAGTGATCCTGTGCATGAAACCAGATTTATTCCAGACCCTGTTACTAGCCCCTGGCTCTTCCAATGGAGGAAAATGAACGCCACTTGAAATGCCACAGCATACAAGTAGGCCTACAACAACACTGCAAATGAAATGTGCTACTGGAATTACACACAAAGACATTTGGAGCACTGACAAATTGCATACGTCACTGGATAGGCTCTGCACAGCTTTGTGGCATGTCCCACAGATAGACTTGTGTTGTTATGACTGTCGCAAAGTGTTTGCCATCCTGTAGTTGCACCTAACCTCTGAATTTCACATAGTTCAGAGAGAGTCTGAGAGTAGACCGGCATAACTGACTTGACTCTGCTTCATTCTTCTCTTCTGTGCTGAGCTGTACAATTAGGCACTATTTTGGTGTGAAATCTTGCTGAAGCCCACATTTGTAGATTTTCATAGTTTATGCTTCAGATTTGGCAATTTGCACAGCAATTTCCACCAATGAAAATCCTGCTTCAGTAACCAGCATCTGACATCCGGTATCTGAAACCATGGCAACAGTCAAGCCATGCAAGAGGCAGAAGACAGCAACCACAGTAGGCTACCACTGTGTTAGTGAAATTGACTGTGTGAGAGAGAGTGTGTAGGCCTATAAAGAGCACCTAAGACTAAACTCACACTGGAATATACAGTACAATATTCATGACATGCCATAGGCCTACTATAGGCCATTCAATGTCCTTGTCTTCGAATTAATTAAATGCAAAAATGTGTCACTAGAGGGCGCCCTGTAGCCTCTTAGGAGCGGGCTATTTGATAAGCCTATCCATTAATCTATTGTCCATATTCTAACATTAAATGACATTTATTAATTTACCAGGAGCTTGTATGGCTATCCAAGGAACTTGGAATAAGGATTGGGCTTATCATTCGAAATACATAGCAAAAGAGACCTTAGGTAACAATCAAAGCAGTCATGTCTTCATAATACTCTTAAAATAGTGAATTTGCAGGACATTCGCTTTCAAACACGAGTACATTCCATAAGTGTTTAGCATACAATAGCAGGAAAGTGTGTGTCGCTATTTATGAGGTTTTGTTGAAAATTTGACAGTGATTGAGTGCGTCACGTGGAGCATATTCCATTGGGTAGGCTATCACTCCGATGCAGCCGTTTCCCCTTTAGATATGATTGCTCGATCTAACGATACGAAGACGTTCTCTCACAGAATGATAGACATTTGACAGGCATAGGCCTATGGCTGGACAAGACAAAGAAGCACAGTGACCTTAAGCAACATATTCCGTTTGTGAAGACACATTTTCTTTTCACATGCTCACTGTGCAGCTAGGATGCACATTTTTTCAGGCGCACTCTTCTTTTGCCTCCCTCATAATTCCACTCCTGACGAACCAACCGTATTATATGACATGGAAGTCGTGCATCAGACAGACTGCGCTGGCTTGCCAGGTTTTCTGAGGACACAGAGGAAATGTCTGTGTTTTAATGCAGGTCTTCTACGGCTGAAGTTCGTGCGATCTGACATTTCCAATTATAATTCAATCCCACACGCACGACCAACACAGTAGGCTGGATGATCAACGACTGCTTAATATTCTGAATTGCTACTGGTTAGTTACCTGTTTCGCCCCTTGGCTGATTTTCCTCTGTGATGCATTCATACAGTAGCCTACCGTCGCAGAGAAGGCAACAAGCGTAAACTGTCTTAGTGGGGGCGTCAGACAGATTGTGGCGGAGTTGGTAACAGACAGGCAACCCAGTCAATGAGCTGGCAAGTAGAGCGAGGAAGCCCACGTTCATTGTCTCTTTTCACTGCGCTGCGTCAATTGCAGTGTGGTCAAACCGCCACACGATGGCGACATGACAGTAGCTGTTGGAGGCGAGAGTTGTCACTAGCTGACCCGGCAGGAAGGGAGGAGGGTCCTGGGCAGAAAACAACGAGAGGAGGAGCTGGAGAATAGAGGGAAAGATCAGACCAGGCGGCTATGGAGAAAGAAGGGGAAGAGGGGTGAACGTGATCCTTGAGAAGCCACGAGAGCATGTCGAAAATCTGCAGATCAAAAGCAATCACGACGGCAGCTTTGATCGACGAACCAAGACACGCTGAGAGACTGGAGGACATAAGCCGTTGATCCGCAGAAACGGCTGTTAACGTTAACGCTTCTGATTTGTTTGGACGTGAGAGAGCAAGTAGAAAACAGAGAGAGAAGGTGAGCAATGACTTCCATTTTCTGTGGTTCATAACACTGTAGACAGACTACAGGGAGTCGCAGACAGACGACGAATGTTGGTCCTGTGTAATTATGTAACAGAATGTCAACGTGATTGTAGCCAACGTTCATACTTTCTTTGTTAGTGCCATTGGGCCATGATTATGTTAAGCAATGCGAGTCATTTGCTAACCCCGCTAGCTAGCTACAATTGCTGTAATGAATGTGCTAAACTGGAGTGGGCTTAGTTGCACTTAGTATGACAACTGTCTGTATCACTTGTCTGTGCAAGCTAGCTGACTTTCCCCTTCTGGACACCCGCACGTTTCCGCTTTACTCAAGTTTTAGGTTCTTTTTTGCAGTTCGGCAGGTTTTAGTTCATGTTCCCCTCTTCTAGACTGTACTATGGGAGCTAGCTAACTCACAAGGGACCGTCTTGAAAGACACAGCATTAATGTGTGACACGAAGGGGGAGCATGTTTACCACTTTGAATCCGACCGAAACGAAAGGTTGTTTTCGTCGGATGTTGGGGGTTTACGTATAGCCTTTACGCTTATGCCCCAGTCGTCTTTGGACAGAGAGCCATGTGATAACTGCCTGTTGTACGTTCTGTGAAGGTAAAAGCTATCCCGTTCATTCGCAAAAGTGTTCGCGGGACAGTGCTCAACTCTCAGAGGGGTAAATAGTAGACCGACGAAATGCCCGCTGCAGCAGATTGCTGACCAGTGATCATGTTAGCCGATCCACAGACAGAACTCTTTTTTTTAATGCACACTCTTGACCCAGATGACCCCGCTGATAGGACTGGCTTGAGCCGGTTTCAGTGTAGCCTATAGGGTGCTTGTAAACATGCTGCTGTCTGGGACTGCTCAGTGCAGTTATTTTGCGTTATTATGATTCTGTCGAGACTATTTGTATATCATGTTTATAATCATGTAACAATCATTGATATATATATACACAGATACATATGCAATTTGCAAGTTTCACCAGACTGTATTGAGTTTATGTCCATCTTACTGATAGTTCAAAGTACAGGTTCAGTGTCTCAGGTAAACAACCTGACATAACTGGACCATTTTTGCTCTGTTCAGGCCTGCAAATTCTGTCATCTGAGTATTTGAGTGTGTGTGTGTGTGTGTGTGTGTGTGTGTGTGTGTGGTACTGTCACTTTTTCTTTCTCTTCACACACTAACTCTTTTCACACTCACTGTCCAAGTACTTTGGACTTTTTCTGGAGCTTTCCTCCGGTCTCTCTGGAATCTGGAGCAAACCCAAACAGGTGCTATGGAACCCCTTTCCATCCCAACCCACCAGTGCAGTGTGTGTGTGAGAGAGAGAGAGAGAGAGAGAGAGAGAGAGACACCTGCGTTCCACCAGCTGTGGGATCATTTGGGCTTTCCCTGGGGAAGCATTTGAGCGCAACACAGCACTGCTCAGAGCTTCAGGACGGTCGGGCCAGGGCTGGCAGATGTCCAGCAGCAGCCGTAGTGGATGGATGAGTCAAAGGGCCTCTCCTGCAGCAGTCTCAGGTGGGGGAGTGGAGAACAAAGAGCGGCTTTGACCACTGATGCCAGGCGTCCCTCTCTTTGCCTGAACTCTCTGATTCACGTAGGGGATCCAAACAGGAAGTCCTCCTCTAAGGACTCCGTCTTTTTGCCACACACAGAGTGCCCAGTGGTTGCTCTGCAATACACTAGGCCATTCAGCTGACTAAACTCACAGCATCTTAGTTAGAATACTGGGAGGTCTCTCTTGCACTGTGCTGTATAACTGTGCTTGGCTCCCTGGAAGTATGGGCATTGATCTCACGGTTGTCAGAGCAATGTTCTAATCTAGGCTACAGGTTCAGCCACTGAAGCAACATGCACATGTTTATAACCAGGATCCTCAGAGGAACGTTGCTCCTTAAGTGTAAGTTCAGTGTAAATTGACCCATAGTCCTGTTGTTCAAGCTCACCACATGCAGCCCATGGGTCTGCTTTAAGCTGCCTGTCCATAACTTGGCCCATGGGTCTGCTTTAAGCTGCCTGTCCATAACTTGGCCCATGGGTCTGCTTTAAGCTGCCTGTCCATAACTTGGCCCATGGGTCTGCTTTAAGCTGCCTGTCCATAACTTGGCCCATGGGTCTGCTTTAAGCTGCCTGTCCATAACTTGGCCCATGGGTCTGCTTTAAGCTGCCTGTCCATAACTTGGCCCATGGGTCTGCTTTAAGCTGCCTGTCCATAACTTGGCCCATGTTGTCCCACATTGTCTCATTCTTCTTCCTATGGGCTGCATGTGATGAGCTTGAACAACAGGACTGTGGGTCAGTTTACACTGAACTTAGTTCCTGTGACTTACTATTATTTATTATTTATTATTATTATTATTATTAATAATAATAATAATAATAAACACTTTTGGCTGGCCAGTGTCTTGAGTCACCATGTCCAGTACTTGTCCAGGAGATCATAGGGGTTTGCCTGGGCATGCCCAGACTGACAGGGACTGGGTACGGTTAGGTAGGGGGCACTTGCCATCTCTCTCTCTCGTTCTCTTTCCCTGTGCATTCACCGGTGACTCTCGATTGGGAAACGTTTCCACTTTGAAATTATTGATCCCGCCTTACCAATCACATTAATCAGAGATTCCTACCGGTAATTTTATTTCCTACTTCACCTAAACTTTACAAACATAAAACGTAAGATGTTGGCAGCAGGTGTTGTTACTTCTGTTTATTACAAAAAGTTTTGGTTTCGTCTTCGCCTCTCGTCTCTGATTGGCCTGACATTTTCCTTGTCTGAGGGAAACGGTTATGAACTATGGTGTTCCAGACTAGATTTCCATGAAGGAGAATCTAGGTGGGCGGGGCCAGGCTATTCACCTGTGCCCATTCAAATCAATGACCATTTAGGCATAAATGAAATGTGAATTGATGTACCTCACCAGTATGTTTTTGGACAGCGGGAATTAACCAGCCCTAAGAAGCTAAATGCAGTGGAAACAGCACTTGGTCACCCAAGCCAAGAAAGATACTAGGTCTCAGTCTTCATCAAAGCTAGTTCTGGTAGCTGTGTGGCAGTCTTGACTGACCAGTTATCGTGTCCATCGTCCCTAAGAGGATGATGGTGATGATGTTGCTTTATTGCACTGAAAAAGCAGTACACCTGGTTCTACTGCGGTAATCTATTTATCACAGCCTTCACCCAAATTGATCAGTTGTATCCTCTGTTTTCCTTGCTTGGGTTGGATCGATCACACACAGCCACACCGGGTGTTTGCAGATAGGCCTAAATCGCCCCTTCACAGATGGTTTTCATTGCAGTGAATTTCAGTTTGCTCCTAGTCAGATTATATGGGCGCAAAAGTGCCTCTGCAAAGTCAAAATAGGCAAAATGGGAAGCCACTGGACCGGTGGCGTTCCGTATCAGACCTGGTGCATTCCAGAATCAGCTTCAGTCTGACAAGGGAGTGCAGCAAGGATCAACAGTCCAGTGTCTGTCAGTCAGTGATTGGCTGTTCATCCCACTGTTCCTCAGGGCTAGGAATTATGGAGTAACTCAGGAATCGATACTGTCCAGATTGTTCATAATTGATTACCGATAATATCATGATACAGCGATTTTTTTCAATACTCAATTCATTGCAAAAGATTAAACCATGATACATTACTATATAAATAGCATACGAAGTGTGTAGCGTTTTAGCTTAGTGCTTCTTAAAAACCTAAAAATGACTTGGCAGCATATAGAAGATTAGCCTCTTTGAACTGATAAGCGCCACCTTCAGGATACATGAAGTAGTAACTCTGATAAGTGAAATTGGCGGATAAGTCATCTTAGAATATGAATTTAATATTTTATTAAAAAATATTGATATTTGGAGCCATCATAATGATAATGCATCGTAAAATGAAGTCATACAGCATATTGCTGTATCAATATTTTGTCCCACCGCTATTTATTTATCATGGGGGTTTGTGCTGAATCCTTTCTTTCTGTCATCATGTTAGATAGAATACTCTTCCTTTCATAAAGACCTCTTTCATGTCTGCAAGCCCTACAGGGAGTGTTTGGAGCAACCTGATGACAGTTTTCCAAAGAACTACAGCCATCTGTAAATTGTTCAGTGGCATTTTTGATTGAATAAAATGTCCCTCTCTCTGATTTCAATGATTGGCAAATGTGATCCCTATATTTACGGGTATCATTTTAGGTGACAACTGAATATGTCTTTGCAGGAGAGATTGAGGCAAAACTTAAGTTTTGTAAAGTTAAGTGGATAATCACAATGAGCTTATAGTAGTGGTGTACCAATGCATGTGTATCAATGCATCAACCTTATAGCAAACAATGTGTTTGCATCGAAGTGACTCATTAAGCATCGATGCATGTTTATTTTCACACCAAATTTCTCTCTTACCCTCTTAAGCTGTAGATGGCGGCATGTAGGCTTGTTGCAGTCCACCGTATGTTTGAGTGTTTACACATCTGCTTCAAGTTCTAGCATCAATCTACTAGTTGTCGCCGTCAGAATAGTGGCAGGACTTTGGTAGCAAAGGGGTGGTAGATGTAGCCTTTTGAGAATGTGGACTTGCGTCATGATTTTTTCGGTTTCGTTTATTCGCAAGGATTGACCATTTTGGACGGTATACTGATCAGTTGCCATGGTTACCTTGACAGAGTAACAGACAGAGGAAGTTTGGGCGGGGCGACAAACTGTGTAGCCTTGCATTCTGCATTCCACAGTGAATGTTTGTTCGGTATTTGGCCTGTAATTTAGTGTATAATTTTTGAATCCATGAAAATGAACTAAAATCTATAATTTCCTATCGACAACAGATTCCAATATTGAATTGAATTGAATCGCATAGCTGCATATTTTGAAATATCGTTAAGAATGTAATTGATGGCTTAAATAATCAATATTGTATTGAATCGTCATGAAACTTGGGATTGACTCCCCTTGCTTTAAGCAACGGTTCCTCTTCCTCTCTGGAATGTTGTATACTTCAGCAATAGCCAAGCAACACAGTAGACATTAGGTTGGCTGATTAATTTGGTCGATTTTTGCCATTTTATGATTAATCGGCATCGTTCACACACACACACACACACACACACACACACACACACACACACACACACACACACACACATTAATAGGTGTGTTAGGAGCTGTACCTGCGTAAGCGTTTGTGTGGCAGGTGATGGTGAGTGGAGTCCCGGGGGCATGTCGGGACATGTCTGCAGAGAGCAGTGGTCCTGTGGAGACGGACGCCGTCGCAGCCTCCCTGACCCAAGAGCAGCCCCTCACTGGAGTACCACTCAGCACTGCAGTTCAGTTCAGCCTCCCTGACCCAAGAGCAGCCTCTCACTGGAGTACCACTCAGCACTGCAGTTCAGTTCAGCCTCCCTGACCCAAGAGCAGCCTCTCACTGGAGTACCACTCAGCACTGCAGTTCAGTTCAGCCTCCCTGACCCAAGAGCAGCCTCTCACTGGAGTACCACTCAGCACTGCAGTTCAGTTCAGCCTCCCTGACCCAAGAGCAGCCTCTCACTGGAGTACCACTCAGCACTGCAGTTCAGTTCAGCCTCCCTGACCCAAATGCAGCCTCTCACTGGAGTACCACTCAGCACTGCAGTTCAGTTCAGCCTCCCTGACCCAAGAGCAGCCTCTCACTGGAGTACCACTCAGCACTGCAGTTCAGTTCAGCCTCCCTGACCCAAGAGCAGCCTCTCACTGGAGTACCACTCAGCACTGCAGTTCAGTTCAGCCTCCCTGACCCAAATGCAGCCTCTCACTGGAGTACCACTCAGCACTGCAGTTCAGTTCAGCCTCCCTGACCCAAGAGCAGCCTCTCACTGGAGTACCACTCAGCACTGCAGTTCAGTTCAGCCTCCCTGACCCAAGAGCAGCCTCTCACTGGAGTACCACTCAGCACTGCAGTTCAGTTCAGCCTCCCTGACCCAAATGCAGCCTCTCACTGGAGTACCACTCAGCACTGCAGTTCAGTTCAGCCTCCCTGACCCAAGAGCAGCCTCTCACTGGAGTACCACTCAGCACTGCAGTTCAGTTCAGCCTCCCTGACCCAAGAGCAGCCTCTCACTGGAGTATCACTCAGCACTGCAGTTCAGTTCAGCCTCCCTGACCCAAGAGCAGCCTCTCACTGGAGTACCACTCAGCACTGCAGTTCAGTTCAGCCTCCCTGACCCAAATGCAGCCTCTCACTGGAGTACCACTCAGCACTGCAGTTCAGTTCAGCCTCCCTGACCCAAGAGCAGCCTCTCACTGGAGTACCACTCAGCACTGCAGTTCAGTTCAGCCTCCCTGACCCAAGAGCAGCCTCTCACTGGAGTATCACTCAGCACTGCAGTTCAGTTCAGCCTCCCTGACCCAAATGCAGCCTCTCACTGGAGTACCACTCAGCACTGCAGTTCAGTTCAGCCTCCCTGACCCAAGAGCAGCCTCTCACTGGAGTATCACTCAGCACTGCAGTTCAGTTCAGCCTCCCTGACCCAAATGCAGCCTCTCACTGGAGTACCACTCAGCACTGCAGTTCAGTTCAGCCTCCCTGACCCAAGAGCAGCCTCTCACTGGAGTACCACTCAGCACTGCAGTTCAGTTCAGCCTCCCTGACCCAAATGCAGCCTCTCACTGGAGTACCACTCAGCACTGCAGTTCAGTTCAGCCTCCCGGACCCAAATGCAGCCTCTCACTGGAGTACCACTCAGCACTGCAGTTCAGTTCAGCCTCCCTGACCCAAATGCAGCCTCTCACTGGAGTACCACTCAGCACTGCAGTTCAGTTCAGCCTCCCTGACCCAAATGCAGCCTCTCACTGGAGTACCACTCAGCACTGCAGTTCAGTTCAGCCTCCCTGACCCAAATGCAGCCTCTCACTGGAGTACCACTCAGCACTGCAGTTCAGTTCAGCCTCCCTGACCCAAGAGCAGCCTCTCACTGGAGTATCACTCAGCACTGCAGTTCAGTTCAGCCTCCCTGACCCAAGAGCAGCCTCTCACTGGAGTATCACTCAGCACTGCAGTTCAGTTCAGCCTCCCTGACCCAAGAGCAGCCTCTCACTGGAGTACCACTCAGCACTGCAGTTCAGTTCAGCTTTATTACAATGACAAATACATATTAGAATTGCCAAAGCATTGGTGAAACCCAGGGCATAACAAGACCCCCCCCCCCTCTCTGTCTGTCTCTCTTTCTCCCTCTCACATTCTCTCTCTCTCTGTCTGTCTGTCTGTCTGTCTGTCTATATCCCATGTCTTTGTTCTCTGTCTGTCTCACCACACACACTGCTGAGTGCAGTCTGACATGTCCTCACCACTGAAGCCATCATTGTCATGCAGGTTGGTGTGTCAGGCAGTCTGGCAGTGTGTGTGTGTGTGTGTTCTCTCCTGCCCCTGTGC
>NC_055958.1:31624342-31709342 GCF_018492685.1 Alosa sapidissima | reverse complement strand
ACACACACACACAGTCACACAGCATCTTAAGCCGGGTGTCCATCCAGGTCAAGGGAAATACAGTTCCCTAAACACACACTCTCCATACACACACTTCCTCACTGTCCCGTGTGTGTGTGTGCAGAGCCCAGTGCAGACGAGCTGCGGCGTCTGATGATGCTGCATGGGGGCCAGTTCCACGTGTACTACTCGCACTCCAAGACCACGCACATCATCGCCACCAACCTGCCCAACAGCAAGATCAGCCAGCTCAGGAGCCAGAAGGTGGTGCGCCCCGAGTGGATCACTGACAGGTAGGGGTGTGTGTGTGTGTGTGTGTGGGGTGGGGTGGGGGGGTGGGTTCTGTCTCATTTGTGTGTGTGTCTGTCTGTGTGCGGGTGTTTTTTTTTTTTGTGTGTATGCAAGAATGTTTGTGTGTGTGTATGCAAGTGCATTTGTGTGTGTTTCTCACACTCTCTCTCAGTGTGGGTGTGCGTGTGTGTGTGTGTGTGTGTGTGTGTTTGGGATAGGGATAGGGATAGGGAAAGATATGTGTGTGTTTTCGGATCCTTCGCTTGCCTAGCCCTTTTTCCATGTTGTTTTTCACAGTTGCTTTGAAGGCAGACTAGGCTCCATCATCCCAATTCTCTCACAAACTGGTGCCTCCCAAGAGAACTAGATGCAGACGTTCATTGATCGGTTTTGTGTTAAAACTTCCAGATGTTGTCTGTAGAGACATAGCAAAGAACCTAGATTTCACCCTCATTGATTGTTTTTATTTAGAAACTTCCAGAATTCCAAGAGCCTAGATTTCAGGCCTTGTCTAAACCCACTCTCTCCTCTCCTTTCTCCACTGATCTTTTCCTCTTGCCTCTCTCCTCTCCTCCTTTTCTCTGTCATCCTCTCATCTTTGGTCTTCCTCTGTCTCCATTTTTCTTTCTTATTCTCCCTGTCTTCTTCTGCTGTCCCTTTCTCCTTCTTTCTCTGATCATCTCCTGTCTCACCTTCTCTTGTGTCCTTCGGTCCTCTCCTCTCTCCCATCTGCCCTTCTCCTCCTCCTCCTCCTCCTCCTCCTCTCTTCTCCTCTCCTTCCCTCCTCTCATCTCCTCTTCTCCTCCTCCTCCTCCTCCTCCTCCTCAGTATTAAGGCAGGCCGGCAGCTCTCCTACCTCCAGTACCAGCTCTATGCCAAGCAGAAGGGCCTGAGCTTCCCCAGCGTGTGCCTGCGGAAGCTGGACCAGCAGGAGCTAGCGGGAGCTAGCGGTCACCACCAATCGTCCAGCTCCAGCGTTGTATGCAGGGAAGGCCTGCCCGTGAAGCCCAGCCGCGGGCCTCCCAAACCCAGCCATGCCAGCCCCGGAGCTGGCCCCCCCCTCCTCCAGGAGCCTCTGGCCGAACAGAGCCAGGTGTCACCACGGCCAGTCTCCAGTGATGCGGCACATGGTCATAAGGAGCTGGAGCTCAGAGTGTAAGTGTGTGTGGGTGTGTGTGTGCACATGCACGCAATAGTTATAGTTTGAGTAGATATGCATACGTGTATGTAGCCTGGGTGTTCCCATGCTGCCTTGCGCGCGATTTGATTCACGCCGCTAAGGCAGCCTGGAGACCATGGAGCAAATTTTCGCCTGAGATAGGGGACCAATCACAGAACAAGGGGGAAAGCAAGACAATGATGAGCTATGCACAGACGCATTTGATAGACATCCGTGGCACCCAATTGACGGATCTGGGCATTTTTTTCAAATACGAGAAAATTAACGTTTGGTTCCCAGACCACGTCTCATTGAGAAGTGGTGGCGCTAGCCAGGCTAACGTGTATGTGTGTGTCTCTCAGATAGAATTCACTTTAGTGTGCAGCTCTGGCATAACAATGACTACTTTGAGTTTTCTGAATTTCTGAATGTTTTATTATGTGATAAACGGCAAGTGTATCTCTTTGTGTCTGTGTGTGTGTCTGTGTATGTGTTCCATTTTTATTTTCTCTAATATGACTGAGGAGTGCATTATTATAAAGCAGCTCACCTCCGCAAACATGATTCACTACTTTTGGGTTCAGAGCACAATTGCTCACACAAAGGGCTTCAGTGATTTATAAAATGTTCAAATGTTGTTTTGATGTTGTGGATAGAGAGTGGGTTGCTTTCTCAAAATGGATGTGGTGAATGGGACCATTTAGCCTTTAATTGCCTATGAACAATGCTGTCGTTTCCCTGGCGATGCTGACCCATGTGTCGTCCCTCAGAAATGGCTCACTGCAGAACCCAAAGGGAGGCGGAATCAGACTGAATGGTCTCCATGGCGAGGACCAATGGGAGGAGCACTCTTCGACCAGTGGGAGGGCCAAAGAGTCTACCTTGACCAATGGCCACGTCCACCCCTTCAATGGTGCCTTAAAGCCTACGGACATGAGCCTTCATCCTGGGGGTTTGACCCAGGAGGCTCAACCAGAACAAAGGGACTCTATGAGCACTGTAAGCCCAGAGAGAAGCCCCTATTATGGGCCCAGGACTCCAAGTCCCATTCCCCCTCAACAACCACGCGTCTCCCCTGTCACTCAACACAAACACAACTCTGATTCGCCCAACACTCAGCGGCAAGTCCCGCCTCCAGCATCCCCGACCAATCAGAACGCATCCACTTCGTCTGACCTCACCCCTGCAAGGCCACACCCACCCGACCAGGGGAGCAGAGGAGTCCGGCTGAACGGCAGTCATCACAGCAGTGGCCCCTCCCATAACCACACCCACCAAGACCTCAGCGACCAATCAGGAAAGCCAGCGACTCGAGGAGCCGAGGGCGGGATCATCTCGGAGTTCTACTCGTACTCCCGGCTCCACCACATCTCCACGTGGAGGAGCGAGTTCGCCGAGTACGTCAACTCCCTGCAGTGTCGGAGGAGGGCAACAGGGGGTGCTGTGTTTTCTGGCAAGGAGAGGCTGAAGAAGCTCCGGGCTCAGCGCAGCTCAGGTGGGTCTGCTGGGGTAGGCTTTAACCTACGTTGGATTAGAGCTGCATTATTTAGGGAAAATATATAATTGCGATTTTTCTGATAGATATTGCCATTTGATTTGCGATATGTTTTTTAAGTCAAGCTTCAGCTTAATATTCCAAATTGCGCTTTAAGCTGGGCAACTAAGGGGTGATTCTGCCTAGTGCATTACAAGCACAGCACTCCTGTTAGGTGGACTTCACTGTCTGTCACAAAAGCAGGATGAAATTAATCTAAAGATCATAGATGTGACCAGATTAACCATTGAGACAGAGGTTAATTAATTGCAGCCTTTGTGATTAGCAAATTGCATTAGTTCATTAGTGTGTGCTTTAGAGGTTTGATTGTGCTATTTATGGGAAGAGCATGCAACAGGCAGTTCAATGAGAAAACTAGAGACACCATTAGCAAATTAGTTCATACTTCGGTCTACTTTTTTGGGGAACCAATCAAACCAATTTGACAGTCCAGAGACCTTGTGGGAAGACTTCCCCTCACACAGTAGCTTTGTCACAACATGCTGGAGCTTTCTTGTTAAGCTCACTGTCGAGGGCCACTCTAGGTCTGATTCTAGAACCTTTTTATCTTGTCATACCTGCAGACCAATGCTTGTGTGTTATAACCCTCAGAAGTGACATTGAGACATTCTGAGAGTAATACAGCGATTATTCATAGGGGTCTGAAGCTATGTCTTTCTGCCAATCCTTCTTGAGTAATTGTGCAACACACACACACACACACACACACTGACACTTTTTTTTCTCATCTGCTCCTTGTCTGTCTGTGTCTCTATGTGCCTTTGAATTCTCATTAACCAGGTGCTTCATGATGTCATTTTATGCTGGTTAAATGTCAGTGGAGAGAACATCTACGACAGCCTTTGGTTTTGTGTGTGCGTGCATGCGTGCGTGGGAGAGTGTGTATGAGTGGAGGTGTGTGTGCGTGCGTGCGTGCGTGAGAGACTGTGTATAAGGGTGAAGAGCTTCATGCTGTATTGTGTGGATGAAAATGATTTTCATTAATAATAGAGAACATTCGTTACTCTTTCTTTCTCTCTGTTTCTCACTTCAATCTTTCATACTCCTGTCTTCCATTCTGTCTCTTTCTCTCTCTCTTTCTCTCTGTCTGCATCTCTCTCTTTCTATCTCTATCTATCTATCTATCTATCTATCTATCTATCTATCTCTTTTTCTTTCTCTTTCTCTCAGGTTTGTCCAGCATGCCTGCTCCTCAGGTCAGACAGTCCTGTATCCTGCATGTGGACATGGACTGCTTCTTTGTTTCAGTAGGAATAAGACACCGACCAGATCTGAAAGGTGAGTCAGACTCACTCTCTCACTCTCTCACTCACTCACTCACTCACTCACAAAGAGAGAGAGAGAGAGAGAGAGAGGTCATACAGCCTGTTCCTGGTGCAGACGAGCAAAATTCCAGGGAAACTTACACATTCAACGTATTACTACTTTACCTGACCCCTCTCCTTCCTTCCCTCCTCTCTTTCTCTCGTTTTCGCTCTCTGTTCTCTCTCTGCTCTTTGTCCATCTGTCCTCAGGGAAGCCCGTTGCCGTGACGAGTAACCGTGGTCCTGGCCGTGTGGCCCAGAGGCCCGGGGCCAACCCCCAGCTGGAGTTCCAGTACTACCAGCACAAACGGAACCAGCACCAGCAGAAAGGTGAGCCTGGGCCAGGTGTGCCCTTTGGAACCTTACCTGGCACCACAGGTAGAACAGGACACCAGCAGTGCTGTGCACCACAGCGGGCAGTTTCTCATGGAACCTCAAGCACTTTGAATGCATTTTATTGTCCTCAGCTTGATGAGAGTTTTAAAACGTTTTGAGAAGTCTTTTAAACGTACCAGTATTTTACTGTAGTGTAGGGCAGGCCACTGTACGTTTAGGGATCTGTGGATGGCACTGCAAGAAGTGCTTTGTTTTGAACTTATCATTATCAGTATCAAGTTTTCATACTTACACTGTCCGGTGTGATTCCTGTCCTGGTGTAACCTAGACAAGATGGACGGTGACCTTGAGATGACCCCTTCGCCTGAGGACATCGACGAGCATCGCCATGGCAACGGGATGGATCAGGACCAGGCTTCCCTCTCCATGGCCGAGATCGCCTCCTGCAGTTACGAGGCCAGGTAGCCCACAAGCTGTGTGTGTGTGTGTGTGTGGGCTTTGCCTTTACATTCAAACTGGTTCCTGGGAACTGTTTGCTTACTGACTCATTCATGATTCATGAGACTATTCAGAGAAAGATAAAGACCATAAAGAGATGGAGGGTGAGAGTAGCTGAAGACCTGATAAGAACAAAAGATGAGCTGTGTGTGTCTGGTCACGTGTCTCCTTTTTTAACCATAGGCAAGCAGGAGTGAAGAACGGCATGTTTTTCGGCCAGGCCAAGAAGCTGTGTCCGGAGCTTAAGGCCGTACCCTACGACTTCCAGGCCTATAAGGAGGTGGCACTGGTCATGTACGAGACCCTGGCCAGGTAGGAAAAAACAAACACACACCCACCCGTTTAACACTCATCCGCTTTCTAAGTCAGTAATTGTAGAGATTGTATGCAAGCCCCTTTTCCTGCCCTGCTTTTTGTATATTCTCTCTCTCTCTCTCTCTCTCTCTCTCTCTCTCTCTCTCTCTCTCTCTCTCTCTCTCTCTCTCTCTCTCTCTCTCTCTCTCTCGTGTTCAGCTCACACACTCCCCCCCCCCCTCTCTCTCTTGCATTCACCCCTCTCCCTGCTTCTCTGGTGTTCTGTGGCGTCTAGCGGTGCGGTCCCCTAACCCCTCCGTTCCCCCCGCAGCTTCACCCACCACATAGAGGCTCTGAGCTGTGACGAGGCTCTGTTGGACGCCACCGCCCTGCTGGCCGAAGTGGGCGTCACGCCTGACGAGCTGGCCAGCGCCATCCGGGCCGACGTAATGGAGAAGACTGGCTGCTCGGCCTCTGTGGGCATGGGTGAGTGGCGTGACCTTTGACCTTTGTGTGGTGGTGACCGCTGACTGTCTTTCCACGATAAGTACAGGGATTTTACATGTTCATTACAATCAGTTCTGTGATTTAACAGAACATTTATTTCTATATATATACCCACTAAATGTTATTGTAGATTTATTTTTTATCCAAACTGATGGCGTACTACGTGTCACATACACTTTTATCAGGATGAGAGTGAGCTTGTGTTTAATGTACCAGTAGAGCCACAGGAGTTGTGAGAATAGATAGGGTTTATTCAGACAGGTCTCTCTCTGTCCTGGACCATAACACGCATGTGAACATACCTCTCTCTGCTTCATCCCTGTCCCAGTCCTCTAATTAAAAACATCACTGGGTCCGCCCCTGTTTTCAGGCTCCAACATTCTCTTGGCGCGCATGGCCACACGGCGGGCCAAGCCCGAAGGCCAGTACCTGCTGAGGTCGGAGGACGTGGACGACTTCATAAGCGACCAGGCGGTCACCAGTCTGCCAGGTGAGACTCGCTCACTCCCCCTGCTGGCAGACAGTAGTAACGACGCTGATCAGTCATCCTGGTCTCCTTTGTGTTTCCCTAGAATAGCATATAGCATAATATGAGTCATGCAGCAGTATCAGTAGTGAATGGACAATTAAGAGTTTCAGTGATCATTGAGTTATGGTACGATGCAGGAATGCCCCATGTGCTAGCCAAGCTATAGGGTCACAGATAGCGTTGGGAAATATGCAGTTGAGTGTACATTGTATTATGTGACATGTCTTATTTAGCTTATTGGCTTATTTGTCTTGTTGCTGCTGTTGTTGTTGTTCATTACTGTATGTGTGTATGTGTGTGCGCGCTCGCAGGAGTGGGCCGCTCCATGGGCAGTAAGCTGGCGTCTCTGGGCGTGACCTCGTGTGGGGACCTGCAGCAGGTGTCCATGGCACGCCTGCAGCGGGAGTTTGGCCCGCGCACCGGGCAGACACTCTTCCGCTTCTGCCGCGGCCTGGACGATCGCCCTGTCCGCAGCGAAAAGGAAAGGAAGTCCGTCTCGGCCGAGATGAACTACAACATCCGCTTCACAAAGGTCACTCAAAAAGCCCATGCACGCATGTTTTACTTGTGTTAAATCCACACTCAGTTTCAGTAGGAATAGTGTATCATAGAGTTGTGTTAGATTAGGAGTTAAGCAAACAAAGCACAGCAAGTTCTATTTGATGGTTGGGCGGTTTTATGGTTTTTACTGTTCTTAATGATGAATGATTGAATTAAGTGTGTTTGTGTGTGTGTGTGTGTGTGTGTGTGTGTGTGTGTGTGCGCGCTACCAAAACATTATTTAATCACTTTACTGAAAGTCTGAATAGGGTCTTGAGGTTGACTGCGGCTGTGTCTCTTTCTCGGTAGGTGGAGGATGCGGAGTCATTCCTCAGCAATCTGTCCATGGAGGTGCAGAAGCGGCTGCAAGGGGCGGGGCTTAAAGGTCGTAGGGTCACTCTCAAGGTCATGATGCGCAAACCCGGAGCCCCAGTGGAGCCAGCCAAGTACGGAGGTCACGGCATCTGTGACAACCTAGCCAGGTGAGAGAGGCCGCATTCCCCCATCATGCATCTGACATTGGTCACTTGTAACTCCATAGCTTAATTGTGATGCCCTTGATTATAATTGATTTTACTTTGTTTATGTTCAAAATTCAGTGAAAATCTCCTTGTATTTGACAAGCTATCCATCAAATAGTTGAGCTTATAAAGGGCATGTTGGTGCACAGTCTTGGCTCTGTAAATGGCAAAGAAAATGGCTTTCACTTTAGCTTGCTTTAGGAGCACTGATTGGAAGGGGTAGTGTATTTGATTGGCTGTTGGGCTAAAATCAACAAAATGTCACCTGTACTTTTCCGCTTTTGTATGTTTGTGTGTGATGTTTTTCTCGTTTCTCTCTCTCACTCTCTGCCTCTCTCTGTCTTCCCTCCAGGTCAGTGACGTTAGGTAAAGCCACAGACAGTGGTCAGCTGATTGCTCAGGAGGCCATCAAACTGTTCCACGCCATGCGTCTGGAGGTGTCGGACATGCGGGGTGTGGGGCTGCAGGTGCAGCTGCTGGATGGGGGCCCCCAGGTGCAGGCGCCCCCCCAGGACTCCCGTTGCTCCATCAGGGACCTGCTGCTGGCCCGCCGCCCCCCCCACACTAACAACACCACCATCACCAGCACCAGCAGCAGCACGCCAGCCCCCAGCACTGCCCGACCAGATGCAGGTGAGGGAAGGTGTACAGGTGTGTGTGTGTGTGTGTGTGTGTGTTCGTAGGATTATAGGACTACATACATTGTGTGTGTGCGTGTGTTTATAGGATTATAGGACTACATACATTATGCGTTCAATGAAAATAATGCCTAAATGCTAAAACTGTCAAAGAGGACGTCAAATAAAAATATACTTGTACCATTTTCCAGATGCAATGCCCAGTGGTTCTTCCTCAGGATCATCCTCCAATCAGGACACTCGCTCCTCCAGCATGCCACCGCCCACTTCCTTCTCTGATCCAATCCCCAGTACCAGTAAAGGAGAGCCCCCGCCCCACACTCCAAACCACGCCCGCTCCCGTCTCAACCTCAGCATAGAAGTGCCCTCGCCCTCTCAGGTAACTACACTCCTGGACACAATGAGCTCTCAATAGACCTCGTAGGTTCGCCTACAAAAAGGACCCTAAGCTGCCATCTTTACCATCTAAGGAGAACCGTAGCTCTTGAGTTGACATAGAAGAACAAACTTAATTTCACTATGTGTAATTACAATGTAGTATTTCATTGTGTGATATTTGTGCTATGAATGTGGATATGTGGATGTACTTTTTTTTTCTGAGTGCATATGACATAAATGTGAATGTACAGTTGAAGATTGTAAAATGGAATTGATATATAAGAAAATTCATGATATAAAAGAAATGATCTAAAAGAAAATTCAGCTAACTGTAGTCTGCTTATTCAAAGATCTTGCCAAAGGACGGCAGTTGAAAATGAGCCAGCTGGCTAACACTGGCACATTTAGAGAAATGTTGATTAATGTGTGCCTTATCTAATGAATGAATGAATGAATGAATGAATGAATGAACAGATTAACTGAGGAAAGAAATACAGTGTTGGTTGTACTGACCAGTGCCATGTACAGTGGCCGGTACGGTGTTGGTTGTACTGACCAGTGCCATGTACAGTGGCCGGTACGGTGTTGGTTGTACTGACCAGTGCCATGTACAGTGGCCGGTACGGTGTTGGTTGTACTGACCAGTGCCATGTACAGTGGCCGGTACAGTGTTGGTTGTACTGACCAGTGCCATGTACAGTGGCCGGTACAGTGTTGGTTGTACTTGATTGGTGCCGTACGTACCTGTGGTGCAGGTGGACCGCTCCGTGCTGGAGGCGCTGCCCCCTGAGCTGAGGCAGCAGGTGGAGAGGACCTGGAGCCGGAGGGAAGAGAATGAGGAGCAGCCTGGCGCCTCCTGTTCCTCCCCCGTGCGTCCTCCTCCTCCTCGGGCCTCGGCCTGCGCCTCGCCACCTCCCCCCGAGCCTCCCCCGCCCCCGGGCACGCTGCTGCTGCAGATCCCCAACCAGATGGGCTCCACGGGCATCATCCTGGCACTGCCAGACTTCTCACAGGTGACCAGCACTGCCAGTCAGAGGAGTAAAAACAATATGGACATACATACACTTATATGCATGCAGTTTTGTAGAATGCTTATTATGCATTCATGCATATATACCACACATACCATACATTTCATACATACTTTGCACATGTGTATATGTGTATAAATCCACATACTGTATACTCAGTATACACGTTTATATCAACTAAATATTTCATTTCACACCATATCACACTCTCACTCCTTGCAAATAAGGTGGATTTAGCCACTGCTCTACTTCATACTGCATTTTCTGACCCTCACTCTGGTTTCTCGTAGGTCGACCCGGAAGTGTTTGCAGCGCTGCCGAAAGAGTTACAAGATGAGCTGTGTTCTGCTTACAATCGCAGAGAAAGTGCACAACCACAAGGCACTGAGGGTAGGCTGCTCTTCCTTTATATAATATCTTCATACAAGATCATATGATACATATTTCATATGATACATATTTCGGGCAGCTGTGGCCTACTGGTTAGCGCTTCGGACTTGTTACCGGAGGGTTGCCGGTTCGAACCCCGACCAGTAGGCACGGCTGAAGTGCCCTTGAGCAATTGGACAATTGGATGCTGCCACAAAAAAAAATTGGATGCTGCCACTTCAAAAGGACTGCAAAACCAAGGCCACAACTCTCAGTACTAAAAAATGTCTCTTTAATTTCCATCTCCTGCACCTGCATTCAAGGCCTGCTAAATTGTTCCCACCACAACCACTTGGCCTGTACCCTGTCTGTTCACCTCCCACCAGACGCCAGATATGTGCCCAGGGGCTTCCGTAGTAAAGGGCCAGTGAGGGCAGTACCCGACCACGGGCTGCAGGGCCAGGGGGCTCTCTGAACAAGGCGAGGCCTTATATGGATAAAAAGCAAAAGGAGCATTCAAAGGAAGGATAAAGACAAAGTGAAAAAAATTATAATATAATAAAATGAACGTAAAGAACACCATTTAAAAGACCACACTGGGTAAAATATGATGTGCAATACAATGATAAAAAAAAGAGTGCTGTCTTCTTATAGAAAACAAAAAGGGACAACGATTCTATCTGTCAGGACAAGTGACACAGTGTCTGTAATAATAAAAAATATGACCATAATATTATATGTCCAAGATAACATGTTGGCAAGGAAATTCCACATGTTCTCAGACAACGTCAAAATTAAGTCTCTTGAAAGCATACTGTTCTCCTTGTGTGCTGCCCCCTGCTGACTAAGTTTAAAAAGGCAAGTGTGCAGAAGCTTCAGGTAGCTTCTAGTGCTTTAGCGCAAGTGACCTGTTCCGTAATGCACACTATTGAGAAGTTGGATGTACCAAAGTATGACATGCACAAAATAAAACAAAAACAAAAACATACCATAACACAACACCACAACAGCAGTGACCACACTCCAGCACCGCTGCCCTCACATGGTCTGGGTGAACACTGCGCATTGTTGGAGACTTGCATCACCACTGGTGGGCATCTGTACCATACTGGCGTGGCCGTTAACGTGTGTAGTACAGAGTTCAGTGGCTTTCATGAGAAGGTGTCACCTAAAAAGAAAAAAAAGCAGTCAGATTGAAGATGTAAAAATATACTTAACAGAATACATGAACAGAAATTCCCATTCCCAATCCATGCCAATTGCAGAAGGGAAGGATTATCGATCCACAGAGGCCCCTGGGAGGTGTTTGCTCAATGGGTAATAATTATTTTACTGTTACATAATGATCATGCAACCCAGCGGTCATGGTGCCATTAAACTGCATCCATAGTCAAATCAGATATCAACTACTCCACATAGAAGCAGGATATGAGGAAGGAAATATGGTACATGCTGTGAAGGTTTGCCACAAATTTAACCTCTAAATAATAAAGCTGTCTCTGCACTCTGCATATAAAATGCGCTATATAAATAAAGAATTACTTACTTACTCTACACAAGGAATTGGGCATTAAGAGCTATTGGCTTGTCGTGATTGAAACGGCATTGTATGTAAGCTCATTAATCCTCAGTTTTTGTATGGAAATAAATATGCCTGCTCTCAGTAAGCGAACAAACGGAAGAAACGCAGAGTACGGACAATTTGGGCAGCCGTGGCCCACTGGTTAGCACCTCAGACTTGTAACCGGAGGGTTGCCGGTTCGAACCCCGACCAGTAGGCATGGCTGAAGTGCCCTTGAGCAAGGCGCCTAACCCCTCACTGCTCCCCGAGCGCCGCTGTTGTTGCAGGCAGCTCACTGCGCCGGGATTAGTGTGTGCTTCACCTCACTGAGTGTTCACTGTGTGCTGAGTGTGTTTCACTAATTCATGGATTGGGATAAATGCAGAGACCAAATTTCCCTTACGGGATCAAAGTAAGCAACACTTATACTTATATATACAAGTGTTTTGGCTATTGAGAGCTATTGGCTTATAGCTGGCATAGCTGTTTGTGTAAGCTAAATGAATGAATGTTGAAACCCCTGTGTTGTTGTCCTCCCTCTGTTCTCCAGTGAAGCAGAAGAACCCTCTTCTGCAGCTTAAGCAGCCAGCTGCTGGCAGGACCAAGCGCCGCTACAAGAAGAGGGACGCCAGCCCGGCCAAAAAGGGCCCCAGCCCTCTCAAAAGGCTCCACCCAGCCACCAGCCCTGCCAAGTCCAGCCCCTCCAAGCCGACCCCACCACCATTCCGGCTCAAAGACGACCCCAGCGGACTGAAGGTGACTTATGTACCTTTTTTTATGTTATAGTTTTATGCCTTTAGAAGAAAATGTATATTTCCTCCTCGCTGCCATGACATAGGAGTAAATGCATGTCAATGTTTGGTCATTCTGATGAGAGAAGCCTCCTGAACTCCTCAACTTTTTAATTACAGCTCTTTTAACTTTCATCCATTGCTGTGCCCCACAGACGGAGAATGGTCCATCCTCGTCATCCATGAAGCCGGACGTGCCAGAGGTGCTGTCCAAATTCACCCCCCGCCCTGCCCCCACCTTGGCTGGAGCCAGCGAGTTGAGCGATATCAGGACCCTGCTACGGGAATGGGTCACAACCATCTCAGGTGACTAGAGGGGTGGTATGAACAATAACATGCGCAGACATTACATGTTCTGAAATTGCTTTTGTGTTAAGTCATTTAATACACGTATGGGCAGTGAGGCTAGATTGATTCGGTATGTATTCCTGTATGATGCTACTTATTAGACATGCTTGTTTTGGCCTTGGGTTCCTCAGAGCCTATGGAGGAGGACATTCTGCAGGTGGTGAAATATTGCACTGAGCTTGTGGAGGACAAAGACCTTGAGAAACTTGACATTATCATCAAATACATGAAGAGGTAGGGATTACTCTTATATTACTGGGTCTCTGCCTAAATCTTTTATGGGCTGGGTTGAACTTCAGTAAAGATTTCCATTGAAAAATAAGTTTTAGCCGATGCATTGTGGGCTGGTTGTCTGGACATGAACTAAGCCTAGACACCTATAAAACCATGTGCACTCTATCAAGTACACAAAGTTAAAAACGGTGTTTAACCAAAGTCTTATATTAGTCTGTAGTCACATTATGTGGAAGAACCCTCTTGACATGTTCATTTCATAAGATATAATATGCATATGTAAAGGAAAACAACCCTGCTCCCATTGTTAACATCTGAACACAGTCCATGACCATGATCTCTTTCCTTTCTCCACCTGTCTGCCTCTTTCTGTTTTACCCAGGCTTATGCAGCAGTCTGTGGAGTCTGTTTGGAGTATGGCCTTTGATTTCATCGTTGACAATGTGCAGGTGGTTGTGCAGCAAACGTATGGCAGCACCCTAAAGATCACGTAGAGGGGCAGAGCTTTTCCTACCCAGCTGCCAGCTACGCTCACTGTGACATCAAGTGCACCTCAGCCAAACATTCATGGGCGTGTGTGACATGACAGTTGCTCAGTCCAAACATTGATGCACCCTTCTGTGACATCGTAATGTCTCAGCAAGACATCACACTGTGATGTCCATGTTCCATCATTATGACATCATAGATCCTGTTGTATTTCTTAATAAAACGGATATGGTCCTGTTGGTGGGAGAAACTATTGAGCAGAATGTACACGGTATGTGGGTATGGTCATTGGTATGTTATCAGTGAAAGTGCCCAGAACTCAGTATAGCTGTGCATGCCCATTGTGATACAATGGCACTTACAGTACATAATACAGCAGACATCCACAAAACTGCTGGCCGTGTTTGTAAGACTAAAATCAGTATCTACAAATAAAACAGATTTGGATTGCAATGAGACTGTGGGAGGTGGGGGGTAGATAAGTAATAAAGCACTCATGACCAACAGAAATATAATGAAAAGTTGGAACGTTCACTGACAGCTTTCATTTTAATTATACAACCCTTTTTCCTTAGTTTTTGTTCTTTATTCTTGTGCACTCTATCCTTAAGCTTTCATTTGAAATCCTTAGTCTTTTCCCTTTATTCTTTTACTTTACTTACTGTGTGTGTGTGTGTTTGTTTTTTTTCTTCTTCTGTGAACTATGCCAGTGCTGGCTGCAAACAGGTAGCGCCATGGAAGTAAAACGTTACTTTGCTCTCTAAAAACGTTCACTTTTGTGTTTTATACAAAATGTAAACAGAGCATTGGGCATTTTGACTTGCTGATAGAGCAGTGCCAAATTTTGTCCACTCGGTCCATATGTAAATAATGATACAGAATTTCATTTAGATAACATTTACATATAATTATATCAAAGAGTTTGTTTCTAAACAGAAGTCACGTTTGTTTTTGAAATATTGTTTACAATTTTGCAAAAGGATTGCATTTTTTAAGTTTGGCAAAAAATTTACCATTTCAGGTGTGTTGTGTTGCTAAATCTTTGTCTCGGAAATGCATCAACTTTTCACCTAAAAGGTGACAGCAGGGTAGTGTTATTATATATGAGAGGTAAAAGACTTGAGACTAAACTGAAATATGTTTTAATTCAGCACACACACACACTCACTCACAGAATGAATGTATTTCATAACTACACACTAATTCTGACTGGGCTCGGTGCTCATTTCAGAGACCTTGGTCCATTTAATATTTACAGGAAACGTCCCAACATGTTCACATTCTCGAGAGATTTCTGCGTTATACCATATCAACTTGTTTGGAGAAGGGTCTAGATGTTTCTATTGGTCAGTGAATGGTCTATATCACTACTGACCCGTGCCTGAAGACCTGAAGCTGTGACATTATTTGTATGTTTTTTCTAATGTAACTTGCTAATAAACTTGTTGGAACTCTGTTACGCTGTTGCAGAATTTAAATTCTTATGACTTTGAGCCCTATATTAAAGACTGACATTTATAAACAAGAAATGTGGTTCCATAAATGTACTGTACGGATTAAAATGGATTTTAATGAGTGAACCAGCACGAATTGATAAACAGTGGCCAATAATGACAATGTTACATGTTCGAGAGGGGGAAATCTAGGTTAGGCTATTACACGCTGGCCATAATATGTTTACAATTACACCATCTCCGCTGTCAAGTGAGAATAGGTCACTGAGCGTTTTAACAATCATGTTAGCTATGTGTTAATGGAACGTTTGGCCCCACTGGCTTGCCGTAACTCTACACTGTGTACAGATCGGTGTAGATAGCCAAGAGAAAACTCAATGGAAAAGACAATCGAACTATCTAGCAGTGCTAACTGGTTAGCTCTGTAACAAACTGCAGCTATCAACACAGTCGCGTCACTTGCAAGAAAATCAAGCTGTGTTCCCCACTACGTTGACTGCCGAGCAGCTGTTCCCTCCATTGCACTCGAGTCGCTACGTGAAACACCAGCAAAATGTTGAACCCCGCCAACGGGGACCCAGTACACGTTGTAACCAGATATGTCGAAGAGTATTTAGATTTGGTTGAATCATTGCCTCTCGACTTACAAAGATGTGTGTCTCTGATGAGGGAAATCGACGCAAAATATCAAGGTAATCAAAGTTAGCTGTTCTTAATACCAAAGTCGCTATAACGTTTGCTAGCTAGCTAATAGTATGCTCAAGCTATGGTAGCTACGTTGGTGGATGATGTGTTGCTAGCGAGCAATGAAACTGCTCATTTTTTGACAAAAATGTGGAACATGTTTCAGCCTTGATCAGGTTTGCCATCTCTAGCCATGAAGCTAGAGTTATCAATAACGTTGGGCTGTTGATTATAGGATGTTGATGGGGGCTCTCTAATGGCATAACGTTAACGTTACCTTTTTATTACGCAGATAATTCAGAGTTCGTTGATTTGACGTCGGCTAACAAGTACAGTCTTATGTGCCAACAACCTACATGGCCAACATTACACATTCTGGATACTGTGTTGAGTATAAACTTGATACATACTATAGATCAACGAATCGCTTAGTATTTTCCAGCCAGAAGCATGAGCTATTATGGCAACAGGATAAACCGCTAACATACACGTTAATGCCAGGTGTTCGCGGCGTGGGTTGAGTTGTTTTTCTCGGTGAATGCATGTGAATAAACTGCCTATTTACGAAAAGATATGCGCTTGTGTTGAGCGGATAGGACTCTTAAATTCTGTTTTTGATTTCTTGGCTTGGTTGGTGCTTCATAATCGACTTTGTATTACGTTACCGCTATTCATGTCTGGTGTTACGACGTTAGCTGAAGTTGAAGGGTGGTCTGATTTGCGAAGTTTAATCGTTAAGTATTTTATTGCAAAAGTCTGAAACAGATGATAGCACTGTTTTCTTGCGTTTAAGATGATCTATTTTGTAATCGAATTTATTACTTTCTACAGTCTTTTATTTACGTTGGTCTGAGAAATGTTACATGTAATGTTTACCCGTTAACTTATAGTGAACGAGTAAGGCTTGTGATGGCTAGCCAGTTTTAATAGTTTGAGAGCTTGCAGGAGATTGGTCTATGCCTCAGTGAGGGAGGGGTTTGGCATCGAGATACGCAGAGTTGATTGGTTAATCGTTACCGTAACCCAAAGAGGCGTGTCTAACTTTGATGGTGGTTTCTTGGGATGACCGGGCGGAGCTTGTACGAATGAAAAAATGCTTGACACAAAAGATTTCCTGTGTTTAAGACAGTACTGATCTGGTGAACGAATATTCCGTTGTACTGCAGATATTATTGTTATAAGTTAACCTTTGAAATATGCAGCTTACAACTGAAATATGCAGCTTACAACTTGATACAAAAATCATTAAAGCTATATTTTGTACACTAAGCCATGGTGAAAAGAAGCACCAGCATAAGCCTGCGGTAAATTTAAAAGCAAATCTGTGGAGGTATGAACCTTGGCTTCTCTTTATTACACCATGTTTTTCTTCTATAAGGTGACAGTAACATGGTATTGACCTACTATTTGTTGTTGTGTTTCAGAAATCCTACAGGAGCTGGATGAAACTTATGAGAAGCACCGACAGGAGACTGACCCAGTCCAGAGGAGGCGACTTCTCCACACGATCCAGCGAGCCCTGATCCGGACCCAGGAGCTGGGCGATGAAAAGATCCAGATCGCAGGCCAGATGGTGGAGCTGGTGGAGAATCGGACCCGGCAGGTGGACTGGCATGTGGAGCTGTTCCAGGCCTGCCAGGCCGGCTCGCCCGAGACCAACACCCCCGTGGGATCCACATCCGCCGTGACCCCCGTTGCCATGACTCCCCCCGCCATGACGTCTGGCAAGCCCAGCGTGGACAAGCGGCGCGAGGAGACCCCCAGCTCTGTGGACAAGTCCGGCGGCGGCAAGCGCTCGCGTCGGCAGAAGAACGGCGGCGAGAACCGCGAGAACTCCAACTACAGCACAGACCATGGCGATGAGGTGGTCGTTGGCACGCCCAAAGAGAAGCGCGCCAAGTCCTCCTCCTCCTCATCCTCGTCCAAGAAGAAGAAGCGGTCAAAGGCCAAACAAGAGAGGGAGGCGTCGCCCGCCGATCTGCCCATCGACCCCAACGAGCCTACGTACTGCCTGTGTGAGCAGGTCTCCTATGGCGAGATGATCGGCTGCGACAACGACGAGTGCCCTATCGAGTGGTTCCACTTCTCGTGCGTGGGTCTCCACCACAAACCCAAAGGGAAATGGTATTGTCCCAAATGCCGTGGCGAGAACGAAAAGACTATGGACAAGGCGCTGGAGAGGTCCAAAAAGGAGAGGGCGTACAACAGGTAGCTTCCTACCTGCAAACTCAACACCCCCCATCCTCTCATGAAACTGGACATGTTTTCAATTTTTCAATGTTTCACGTTTTTTTTCATTCTCACTCTGCCGTCCCTATGTGTGTCACAAAAAATAATGCGTTGAAGGTCTGACCTTAGGTGTTTTGTTCAGATTTAATCGTGTTGGATATGTTGCTGTCAAGAAGGGTTGTGTGTCCTCGGTTAAATGTTAACTTTATATTAAAAACAAGAGAAAAAATATGCTTGGTTAGATTTACTCCACACCACACACCATTCCTTTCTCCATTGCTTGTCATCTTTAATGTGGAACAGTAAGCCGTGATTCTAAACAAAGACTGCCCTAGGAAGTGACCCCTCCTCAAATGGACCAGGTTTTTCTCCGGAGGGCTTTGGTCTTTGTTTATATACAATCATTTTCCTTACATCTGCCTTGTGACCCACGCCCATCCAGCCCTCCTGGTACTGTGTTTTGTTACTTTGAAGAATGTCATGTTGGTGTGAGTACATTTTCAACCATACCCTTTCATGCTTATTTGTCTTTACTGATGCGAAAACTTGTCAAATCCTTTTTTTATTGTGAGCATACATTGTTATGTATATATATATTCCAAGTACCTCTGCATAATGGTTACATATTAAAAAAAGACATGTATGCAGGCTGAAGTTATTTATAAATATATCAAGTGGAGGAGCAATACTTATGAAGAAAATACCTGGGAAAAGTATGGACAGTTAAACAGTCTGTACATTGCCATTATTCAGGGTTCACACACTCTTAAATATATCTAATACAAAGACTTCCCAGTCTTAGTTCCAGTCCCAGCCTGCCATTATTTAAAGCAGAGAACACAAAGGTAAAGTACTCATAACAGTTTAAATGAGGCTTTACAGTAGATTTAAAAAAAGAGGGGGGCTTTAATGTGTGAGCACTTCTTAATGTATTAATAGTGCTGCAGTGTTACAGTGATGGCAGACTATGTGGTTGTTTGCATTGTCTATAACAAAGCATAAATTCAAGTACTTTCAGTAGCTCATGTCTGTCTTTTTCAAAAAACTTTCAAGGGCCTTCATTTTTCTCAAATTCAGGACTTGTGGGAACCCTGATATTGCCCTTGTCCTATTAAACAAGGGTTAATTCATCAGTCACAGGCTTAACGGTACAATACAGTACATTTGAACACAGTCCAGTCCACAACCTTTGCACTTAGGCGGGAAGTGGATTGAGCGCCTTTCAGTCTGGAATCGGTCCAGATGAAGGAGGAAGAATTCTGACGGTGACTGTAGGGCTCACTTCAGATCAGCACAGCCAACAGGTCAAACGTGTTGTCCAGAGCATTAAGATAGCAAGATCAAGGCTAACTACGTGATGACGTCTGAGTGCCCCGATTAATCATCCTCACCTCTTGTCAGATGCAGGTCAGAGCAGCTACGTCACAACTCCTTTCGTGTTTCACCATTTCTATGTGGTTCCGACAGCTGAGAGGATTTTTGTTGAGGATTAAGAGTTAAAAACCCAAGGCGCACATAGGGGAAGGGGCAAATGCACGACTCGGATTCTTTTCTGCTGGTCTGAGCAGAAATTGCCATTTTGTAGTAATATAGTTTATCTTGGGGCTTTGTGACTTAATAACAATACCGAAACTGAATGACTGATATTGTATGAGGTAGTGGACCACATTAATCTCATAAAAATCATAGGACGGCCTGGGTAGTTTCATCTTTGCCAGTTCATCTTGTTAATTTTTAGAGCAAAACCAAAGCTGTTAAATCCTTGTCTTGGAAATTTACCCATCGTCTGCACACACCCTCATCTTCAAAGCTGCAGAGTATTCCAAGTATTGACCCAAATGTTCAACTGACACCTGAAGCTTCTGGAGAACTGCAAGAGGAAAGGCAAGGACTTTTGTATCCTAAATATAACCCTCAGGCTCAGGTCATGCTTACAAAACTGAAAGAAATAGTCATGCAACTAATGCTGGTGCCTCAATAGTCATCAGGCAACTGAATTCACCCTACTGACAGTGAGTGACTACTGACTTACTACAATCATAATCAACCAATCAGACTGCTCTGAAGACATTAAATATTTAGTTAGGGGGCCCACACACTGACTGGAGCTCAAAAACACCTACAGTGGCAATATATTTTAGTCTTACTAAAAAGTCATATTGTGAATCTAATATCTTGTATAATGCTACATAACAAATGCCGATTGCCCCACACAAATGTCCTTGAAACAATAATTTGACAATTTCATAATAAATGTAGTTTCGCCTTTTATTTTTTTTTTTTATTATTTACAAGTGCTGGAAAGAAAAAAAATCCCATCCTGACGTGGACAACCAGTGCAAAATCTGTACAGAAATTCAGACGAACGTTTCCATAAACACATGAGTAAGAAATATGATTGTGGGGTCACTAGCATTCATGCGTGTAAAAGCTCAATACAGCTAAGGCGTGCACAAAGCATTGAACTGAGATTTCATGTATAAGTGATAGTGCCATGAGGCTAGTCTGAGACCAGTATCTGCCAGTCCATGGGTGGGGGGGGGGGGTGCCCATATCTCTTGGAAAAAGGAGATTTGTAACAATAGCACAACCAGTCCATGGATCATGATTCCACATATCCTATTTAAAAAAAAAAAAAAAAAAAAAAAAAAAAAAATCCTTTGAATCCCCTTCTGTCCTTTTGTTGAGAACTTAGGCAGCCTTGGGAATGGAGTAAAGAAGCATTGATGTCGGTGACATACCACAATATTCTTGCATCAGAGAGCATCTCCAAAGTCAGCTGAGGGCTAAATTCTTGTAAAAAGCATCCTGTGATCAGACAAATTGAGCAGAGGGGATGGGGAGCACTTGAGGCAAAAAAAAGAAAAAAGAAAGAAAACAGGCGCAATCCTACACAGTGAGAAAGGTAAAGTGCATAAAAACTTAAAATCATAACAAGTAGGGCAGGGGGGGAAATCAAGAGATATATCCCACTAACTGGAAACCCACACAAAGCTCATATTTAAAGAAAAAAAAAACAAACAAACAAACAAACAATAGCTTGTTAGCAGGTGTGCGTGGTCAACTGTCCCTCCAACTCTGCTCCACAATGGCTGACACGCGTTTCTCATACTCCCGCTTGTTTTCTTGATAAAGCTGAGCTGCCTGACTATTCGCTGGACTGTTTGGGTTTGGTTCATCTAACAGGGACTGTAAAAGAAAAATGAACAGCAATCAAGAAAGGGGGATCAGTCTCCACAGTTGAAAATACAAACAAATAAACAAAACAAAAAAAAACATAACTAAAACAATGATAATAAAATAATGATAATAAAATAATAATAATAATAAAACAGCATATGCTCGCTGCTAGACAGATTTTGTGGTGTTTAACATTTTGTCGTTGGTTTTACTTTAGCGTGTCTTAACTTACCTGAATTGAAGTGAGAATAGAAGACACATCATATGTTGGGCTCCAGCGATTTTGTAGGATATCTAAGCATATACTCCCATCTGCATACACTAAAAGATAATAATCAGAGACCAAAATGTTAAATCATTAGTAATATACGGGTGGGGGGGGGGGGGGGGGGGGGGGCATATTTCCATATCATAGCACAACTTAAGTCAAGTCATGAAAGCAAACATGTAAATCAGCCCCTGTTCAGGATATTTGTCATGGAGGATGGCCCAACATTATCACAAGCAGCAAATCTGTGACCGTACAAGAATGTGCTGCAATAAAATCTAATTTTCCAAGGGCAACCTCAAACTGATTATTGATAAACATTATTGGTCATGCTCATGGGACTGCTTAGTAGTGGCCAAAAGAGGAATGTACCATTTGGATGAAACATCTTTGAGACAAACCGCACTGTTGGAGGTTTGTTTGGATATTCTTCTGTGAATTCGACTGTAAGTTTAAACGTGCCTATGAAATAAAAAAAAGAGAGCCAGAACAGTCACAGTAAAGTTGTCAAACACAAACTGTAAACACTCAAAACCTAATTAAGCTTCATAAAATCAAACCTCCCTTACCATCTTCAAACGGAGTTCCTTCTGGCCTGTACACAGAAAAAAACAACAACATCGGAAGGTGTAAATATTTACTAGACAACAGCCCCAGGAATGAGGAGCTAAGGTAGTGCTTGTAGCTGACTGCTTGTGCGGTATTTAGACTGACCTATTTAGGACACACATATTGCTACATGTGCGAAGTTGTAGATCATCTCTGCAGGCATGGCTACCATGACAAGCAACCAACCTAGCAATGCTAAAGTATCATTGTGTCAATCAAATTGCTACAGCGAGAGTATTTGCTTAATTAACTTGCAAGAGACCTCTGAATAATGGCCGACTTGTTGACTCTAAAACAACGGCCATCTGACAGCGGTTTCTTACACCATCTGCCGACAAATATGGCTATAGACGGCCACGATGTGCACTGTAGATACATGCATGCCCCGTTGCCAGGGTTTGCTTACCCGAATATGACTGCATTCCACACCATTATGTTGTTCTCGGATGGGGCTCCACTGACGCCTGCCGGGGGGTCCTCCTGGAGCCTAAGGTTCAACATCCATTTTAAGAAAAATAACGTAAGTTCCACGTGTCAGTTCGTTGAATTTCTAACCATATCCGTACACACTCCCAATACCCGTTACGGTGAACCTGTCTAACATAAGGTTTAGTGACTAATACCTTTTTCCAACACTAACGTTTGCTAGCGTAGCTAACACTCGCTGGTCACTATTTCAGAAGGTCGGAATAGCTTGTACTTTTAAGTAACGTTACCGTTAGGTTACTAAAATACTAAGTGCATTCTCATGTTCAATTTCAAGTCCAATCAAAACGACATGTGTAATAACCTCAGACTGTTTAGATAAATCAAATGAGTCCCAGGCAGCTATCTGCTAGCTCACTTACATCCGTATCGATAGATAACTTCTCTGCTTAGCAAGCTAACGTTAGCGTACACCAACGCCATGTAATCACTAGCACTCTAGCTAGCTGGCTAGCGTGAAGCTACCCAAGCTAGTTAATTTGTTGACCAGATGAAACACGGCAAAGCGGTAACGATAGCTGGAGAATTACTAGACATCTAAACATCATTCCACTAAAATGTCTCTATATACGAGATGTTACACATTAGCTTCATATCCCCGCCATGTTAAAAAACCTGCCTCGAACAGCTGACATATGTTCCATTAAGTTACTCGTTTATCGCTAACGTTAAACTGGCTGATGAACAGAAGGCTAGAACAGAAATCTACATAGCTTGCCAGCTATCTGGGCAGACAGCTACATTAACGTTAGCTTTAAACGTATCGACGTCAAACTAGCTCGGAGTCATCTGAAAATGTCATAACTCACCGTTTAAAATCTCTCATAAGTCGCCTTCTAGCTGGAGTAGACATATCTAAATATGTATATACACTGTACACAAATAAATGTCAATACCGAGAGAGTCTTGTTTACACCGCGGCTAAAAATAATATTACGATAGCTAATAGAACTGGCCAATAGCTATCTAGAATTACTACAGTATCCCCTTCCTCCTTGATGTCGCCTCCCTCAACTGAAAACGTACTGGTTGCTGCTGTAGGTGGTTTTTCTCTGTGTACTTTGAAGGCATTTCGGACTATACCATTTCAAATGGAGGGGGTTGACACTCTGATATTCGTATTTCTAAATACTAAGCATAACGTTATACGTCGTATGTCATGTAAATATATTGCACAAATGCATGATTAATGACATAACTTTAATAACACCAAAGTCTATAAACCATTCGCTATTTGAGCGTAGAAATCTACCCGGCATGTACACCAAATGTTTTAGTCTTCACCGATTATGGGCGTGGACAGAATGACGTACACAGAGTAGAGGGAGGTCAAAGTACCCCCAGCGATGAAAGTCGGTATCGCTGGTACAGTCGACAGGTGACTAGTGGGTGCGTGTACACGTGAAGTATTGAATTGGTTGGGAGGCCTGTGTGCTATGTAGACATGATTTGCATGGAGAACATTAACACTTGGTGGTGGTGGAAGAGACAGAAATTACAATGAATCATTCTGCATACACCCTCAGTAGTGTAACCATGTCTACCTTGCCTTATGTCGAACAGGTGCAGTCCGTCTTTGCCCCTAGAGCATTAAAGAGCCACTGACGTTGGCCACACTCATCCCATTGTAGTCGGCTTCATTCTCTCCCCCACTGACAGTACACGCATCCAAGCTGTTGTCGAGTTCTTTCTTTAAAACTGGTTCAGCAGTGCCACTGTCATACACCTAAAGTAGCCTAAGCCACCGGGGTTGTTTTTCTCCCCACAAATGAGCACATGGGGCATTTTACTTTAGTAATGTTTTTTAATACCATCTCTTTTTTTAAAGAACAAACTTATGTACAAAAAGAAAATAGTAACAGAACAAAACAATGCTTTTAAGCACAAGCTGTGTGATGCATACACACAAATAAAAACAAGATGCAGTTTATGTAAAGTTCAACTAAGACGCACTATAATACAAATACATAAGGTATATTTCATGATAGGCATTACTCATCAATAACAAAAGATCAGACGATAATGAATAACAAAAAAAAGGAAGGAAAGAAAAATAAATGCACATCAATGCATTAGGCCTCAATGGCTTCCTTATTTTTACTGTTAACATTTAGCTCTAAGCGCAAGTACAAAAAAAGGATAAGTTGCGTCCCTTTTGGTAAACATACAAGCCGACACATTTCTGTTAAACTACAGACTCCCTTCTTAAGAGGCACAGTTGCAGACTTTAAGCTTAAGGCAACTGATTCTGGACAGGCTGATAAGTGGATAATCCTTAAGGGCCAATGACACATTTAACATCCGTGGTAAAGGAGCATGGTGCTGTAGAGCATGTGGTCATAGTGTTCTTCAGCCTTCACAGAGGTGTGGTGGTCCATCTCACTGCCTCCATCCTCAATGTTTTCTGCCGTGTCCCCCAAGCCATGGTAGTTCCCGAAATGCAGCCCGTTGCCAATGTTACCGGTCTGGATGGCGTCACGCACGTTCCCTAAATGGCCTCCATGTCTGGTGTCGGCCATGAGGTCAACACAGTTACCAGGAAACCCATTTCTGTTCGCCTGGACGGTACTGAAGGGCTGAGGAACTGCCTGCAGACTTGAGCCATGGAGATCACCTGAAGTTGGAAAGGAGACCTCAGTCACATCCTGAACAACAAATAGGCAAGATGAAGCCACATAGCTGCCTGAAAATGGCTACATGGTGAAGATAATGAAAAATGCAAGTGCACATTTAATGGTAGGACTAACTGAACAGTGGTGCAACAGGGATGTTTTTAAGAGATTTGTCCAACAATCTCTTGTATACAAAAGCAATAAAATAGACACCATCCACGATAGCCCAGTTCCCAGTCCCTCTTTAGTTAAAAGCATTTGACCAGACCAACTACATTTTGGTGCCACCCTGATTGCAAAATCAATAGAGTCAATAAAGCATTATATAAGGCTGAGTGAGACCTTTGAACAATTGTCTTGGTTGTAGTAGGTCACGTCCTGATTCAAACAGATCCCTTGACATACAAATGGGAGACTAGGCATACTGCCCTACTTCTTAAACGTCTGGCCAACATCCCATTACACCTTACATCACAATGGGGCACACTGACAGCCATGACCCAAACAATCTAATCAATCTCACTTGAACTTGAACGCCAAGTTTGGAACATTGTTACAGTGAGTTGTAGAGCATCAAATTTACTTCTCTACAGTAAGGATCCACTCCGTGACATTTACTGTGCCATCATCAGAATGTTCAACACATTGTGAATTTGTTGTTTTCATGCATGCATTGGAAAGTGTTCTTCACTATAAAAGTATTTGGGGACCAGTAGGGGGCGCCAAGTACACAAACAAAAGTCAGTTGGTGAAGAGTCTGCTTGCTGTGGACTGTTCTATTAGTTTGTTACTAGTCATAATGAGTCAAAAGCAATAAATTAATTATTCACCACCATATGATCTCTCTCGCCCACTCTCTGCTTTAAGAGATTAGCATCAGATCCACACACAAGCATCCAAACAAGGCATTATGGTATTTCAAGACTGAACATTTAATGGAGTTCAACAAAAAATACAAATACGTTCAACTGTTTCAGTGTTCATCACCACGCTACACTCTACATCAGAGATGCAGTCATTAACATGGATAATCCTGTCTGGACGTTACTTCAGCGATCACCAGAAAAGACCGCCATTTCATTGGACCAGGAAGTTCAGGCTGAAACAAAGTATCTTCTTTTGATTAGCCTTAATGTCCAACATGTATTTTCTTCCCTTTAAAGCATTGTTACATAGGAAAAGGCATTTTTCTAAAGCATCAGTTTCACTACACCATTGTCTTTGAGTTGCCATTACACTTTTTAAAAATAAACTCATAACTTCCAAAATAATCACTTATTTTCCAACATCTGCACTTGACACCTAAAACAAGCTGAATATTAAACACAACAAAGGGTTAAAAAAAATAAAAACACTACCCTCATATCGAAGGGCCCCATACATGTAGAGATTATAAAGAATGTTTTTTTTTTCTTTTTTTTATCATTTAACTCAAAGAACTGATACAGAGAAAACTACCCTAACATAGTCCCACTCCGCTTCTAATGGAAAAGGATAGGCAGACAGAGGGTTAAACAGCACCTTGCCACAACCTAGGAGCGCACAGAGAAGCTGCACAGCGAAGGTTAATGTATGTCATACATTCATGTAGATATGCTTTGGCATAACGAGAATACAAAATTAATTATAACAAAATAAAAAGGAAACACATGAGACATGTCAAAGTTGGACTTTGCACCGCAAAATGCCCAACACCATCAAAGGGATAAGTAGGCCTATTTTTTTGCACAATTCTGGGGCAATAGTATTTCCTCGGGAGTTACCTCTTCTCAGGGAGATTGAACAATGCAGATGACAGAAGTCACATATGTAGCAGGAAGCTTGTAATCAGCATCGTTCGCCCAAAGGGCTTAACGACTTATGGTATCAGAGTTACAGTACCAGCTCTAAACACAGTACATGCATACAGTGGGCTTGACTTGCACAAGGACCATTGCTAATGTTATTGCATGTCTGAGCATGACATCCTAGAATGGACACCAGCGATGCATAAAAGTTCCAAATAACTTGAATGAGGAATGTATCTAATGAAATGGAATCTTGCATTTCACACTAGAACAATATTGATGCAACATACAAATAATATGGATTTTGCAACAATGATCAGACAGGACAAGGAGATGACAATTCATATGATAATGTATTCTGGAGGGGCATAAATGGTTTGGCCAGTTTTTCAACTATATACACAAGCATGCCTGTGTACTGACTGGAGGATGCGTTTTAGTTTTCATGAAAACAAAAACGTATTCAAGTTTTACTACCATAACAAAATGCTAGCGCTACCACACACAGGCAGAGTTGTACAGACGTAGGGTGGTAGGAAGTAGGGAAGTCAGAGGGACAAGAGCCTACCAGAACGAGATGCTATATATGAACATCTCTCCATTCAACATGGGACGAGTAAGCCAAACCCACTCAACGCAACACCACACAGGTCACATTCAACATGGGACAAGTAAACCAAACCCACTCAACGCAACACCACACAGGTCACATTGACCTCACTGGCGTTTTTTTTTTTTCCTAACACGCTCAAATCTGAAAACGACTTGGCCAGTGAGGGGGTGCCAGCCAGCCACTAAGGCCACTACAGGTAAGCGTAGGAGTTGGTGACACGGCACGGGATGTGCATGGAGGCCACTGTGATGATCTCCAGCTCCTTGGGAGCGGTGGGCGAGCCGTCCATGGGCACGGCCTCCAGCTCGGGCTCAACGCCCATGTGCGCCTCCGGCGGCCCGACGCAGCCATTGGACCCAAAGGAGAAGGATCCATTCCCACCTGTGGTCGGTGCCGCTGAGCAAGACTCCATGTGCATGGCTTCCATCAGGTCCTCTTGGGCACAGCCGTTCAGGGCCTTCATGGGGAACTGGAGAGCTGTGGATAGTGTGAGGGGGGTGCGGAGCACAGTTTATTACAACAGGATAAGGAAATATTGTCTGTAGAAGCAAGAAGGTTTTTTAGTAACCCTCTAAATTAAGAGTAATAAGCACTTGGGTAAGGAGGTTTAATGACTTTTGTGATTCACTGATATTTGATTTCATGAGGCCATTGAGCCAGGTGGTTTTCACACATCAGATGAACCACAGGGTAGAGGTCTAATAGTTGAGGGTTTAATTAAGTTTTTTTCAGATGTCAAAAAAAGATTTTCAGAAATGTAACAGCTCTACAGCTCTACCACTATAGCCTGTTTGTGCACATCTTTAGAAATGAACCCCTAACATTAAGGTAGCACCCTGCAGTACCCCTGCAGTAACTGAGCTACCTGAACTCTCAAATCCAAAACCACTACATGCCTGCCAGACAAGCTCTGCATTTTCCAGGCTGTTCAGGAATTATGGAAGTAAAGTAACACGTATGAAATTCTGCAGTGCGCACAACATATAGCTGTAAGGCCAGGGGCAATGCATGTGGGTCAGTCTAACCGTGATGAATGCCGTTTCCTGACTAGGCGTGATGGCTAATTTTTGAAAATATGATCATGTCTTGGCACCAAGCTGAGAGTGGGTCACCATAACACTCTAGATGTGTGGAGCTAAAGGATGAAGTTGGTCCTATTGATTTTGCCAGGCTGTAAATGATCAATCACATGCTTAGAGATGGAGGTTGCTGCAGTAAAATGAGTTATCTCTGGCTGTAGGAGAAAGACAGTTCCCAGAGAACATCTCTCTCCATTAGAGTATGGGAGCATTAGGGGACTGGCATTACGCCAGAGGATGCATCAACGCAAATGTTTTAGTTTCAGGTTTGTCGTCTATTTACAGCCTCAAAATACTAGGCAATTAAGCAATCGATAACTTACAAACTTCCATCTACGAAATCTCCTAAGGCATCCAAACTTTTATTTTGTTGTCCTTTGTTTAATCTCACAATTCAATGCAGAAACTGATAACCCATATCACACATCCAGAAGAACAGTAAAACTGTATATCTCAATGAATAAATGACTTAGCTACATCACTTATTCTTAGAAGGGGTGGAGCGAAAAATCCATAAAAGGCATGGATCTATATTATGATGCAATCATTAATGTGGGTGACGTATTGTGATTGTACCATCTACTGCATACTGTACCATCACTCTGATGCCCACCCCTTATCCTAAAATAATCAGTTTATAATATAATAACTTTATAAAATAATTAGTCTCCATACTCTCCACAAAACCCAAGGACTTACTGTCAGTTCTGGCCTTCTTGATGTGATCCGGCTCCATGCTGTCCAGGGACCTCTTTCTGCTGGGCGCCCCCTTGAGGAAGCTGCGCAGCTGGGTGATGGCCTGGTCCCCGTTGGCGATGGAGCCGTTGGTGGAGGAGCCATTGGTCATGCAGTTGAGCTGCTGGTTCTGCGCATTGGCCAGCAGCTGTGCGCACTCCTGAAAGCCCTGGGCATGGGCCAGGTCGGCAGCAGTCAGCCCACTGGCGTTCCTTAAGCTGCACGTCAAGAAAGCTGCCTGTTAGTGGGCTTTACTCCTCAGCGAGTGTGGATTCACATCCACACAAACACACACACACACACACACACACACACGTATACACGAACGCACACACACACACAAACAAATGAACAAACACACACTTACGCACACAAATACACAGTCAAACCCTGTCTGCTACTACTTCAAACTGATTAGATGGCCATCTTCATTCAGAATATGAAGTGTGATCCGCGAAAATAAAAATCATAGAAATTGAATTTAGAGTATGTAAAATCTCACATTTCTCATCAATCTGAAATTGTGAGACTAAAGTTGCAGTAGAACATGACAAAAAAATGCATTAGCACTTAAATATTGCCTGAATCAACCATAATAGCATAAACCCAAACCACATTCAGACTGCACTGCGTCCTCAATGAAAAGTAAGAAGCCAATTTCATTTAGTGTGAAGAAAATGTCTTCGTTTTGGCCATAAGAAAAGAACAAGATGACTTCATCCTGGAAAGCAGAATATTGAACAGGCAAGCAGGAATGACAAATCAGCAGGTCTCCACAATGAATAATCAGCTTGTATAGAGCGAGAAAGGCCGTCTCTGAAAGAGGTTCTCTCAAAGTAGTATCTGGGTGATCCTCTTGAAGATGTACACAGAATAGGAGTCATGAAGCTGGATGATATGGTAGTCAAGATCCTTCAATGGCAATCAAAAAGGCAGCTCCATGAAGTCTGTTTCTGAGCAAGAAAACAAGGATCATAGGTTCTCTCTGTTCATGAAATGTGTAAAAGAAAACAGTCTTGATGGTTCCATCACAAACATGAAGAGCAGATGGGTTGATAAATACTGCAAAACAAATTGTTACCAAGGGGATCCACTTGATAGAACAGAAGGCTCAGGCCGACTCATGGCCTTGTGGATGTGGTATTTGGAGAAGCTTTTGTTGGCAAGAGAAACTGCTGAATAGGAGGGAAATGTGATCCTCTCAGAAGGGACGGTAGCTGCAGGAATAGATGGAGGAATAGATGGCACCTTTCTTTGAACGCCTCGGCTCTTCTCACCTACCTGGCCACGATCTCTCAGAGAACAATGCTGCATTTTTTCCCATCTCATTTGGAGTAAAGCAGTTTAAAGCAGGGATGGCTTAGAAGCAGTCTCAAAATGTAAGTTTGAGAATAGCCAGCTATCAGCAACAAGCAGGACAAAAATGAGGTAATGTTTCTCCTAAACCCCAATGATTAAACTCACCACTCTTAGAATTAAGCATCCAATACAGGCAAAGTGCAGTAACAGCTATGTTTTTGTCATATTCTACCACAAGCCATAACTGTTGGTGTTCAGGTAATGCATGAATGAACAAACCACACAAGGTTGGGGCACAATGGCTTTGGAACTTACCCATGAAGTCTTAGAAGGTGAGTGGCAACTGTGATCCCCAATTTGTTATAATGACCAGACACTTACACTGATGATGCTGGTTGGAAAGGCATGAATGTCCCCCTGGATTGTGTGTTATGGTGCTTATGCACTCAAGCTTATGTAATAGAAAACCTTAACCATTTTACACTTTTACACTTAACAGTCAGATGAGTTATTTGAACTGCTTCATATATTTATCTTGGTGGTTTATGCTACTTTAGTATCTGAAGACAAGTGGTGGGGTTTCAAATCCAAATTTCCAATCAGCTAACAGAGGTCACATTATGGGCACTATGACAGAATTTTCCATGAATACGGGAGGTCATTTATTTATACACTGCTTCCTTCTAAGGGAAGTGGTGGAGGCTAGAATTCCCTGAAATACATCCAGCCCCTCTCCTTTAAATAAATAAATAAATAAATAAATAAATAAATAAATGGACTGCCTGGAAGCTTCTTTGGCAGAGTGTCAAAAATTCCCAGAAGCTGACTGCACAGGAGAAACAAGTTCAGTACTTGTTGTTCTATAGCTCTTCAGCATCATCAGATTCTGTTTCCGTGGCAAACAATTATTGCAGCACAAACAAACTGGTCTTTGTCACAGAGTGGTGCCTGCCTGTATCCACGTGTCTGAAAACTCAAGCCTTTTTTTTTTTTTGCTTGTCCATGCCAGGCGGACACACTTCCCCCTTGTGTGGACACTGGGGTGCCTTTCTATTCCTCACATTCCACTCCATGTGACTAGGAAGTATGTGGTACAAGTGAAAAAGACTGTATGGAGAACACGTGTCTTGGCATTGCATTTCATTTATGAGGTCTCTCCATGGAAAGATGAATGTAAAGCTAAGCTACACATGTAGGCAATTTAGAAATGCATCTATGCCTCTATTGTATATGTATACAACTTTACCTATGTGACATGAGTGCATAAAACAATTTAACCACAAACACAGGGAGATATTCATTTGATTTAGATTCTAAGTTTCTGATTTAGTGACTGTTCATTCATTCATGAATTCCTGATGCATTGTTCCATTTGAAAACTCCTGTCTGTCTAAAGCACAGTACTCAAAACATTCAACCAAAATGAACATTTAGATGCACTTAAAAAAATAAATAAAAAAATAAAAAATCATTTATAGATTAAAATGTTTTTCATGAATCACTGTTGAACCAATGAATAAACATTCACATAATCCCCTCCCCATCCTCCCTCAAAGGCTGTCCAAATCTAATAGGGAAAAAAATAACGCTTCAAAGTAATTCATACTGATTTCCCCCCAAAATGTGTGCCAAGTACGACAGCAATCAGGCAGGTCTCTGCAGTTGATTATGGTCTTTGGTGCCATTGCCTTGTTACGGAGTAGGTCACATAAAATAGTGTACACAAAGCAGAATACTATTCAGCCAGAAACAATACGGACTGTACAATATTGGACAGACTGCAGAGGCACCCTCGCCCTAACTTAAAAGCAAGCCACCACTGATCAATACACAATCTATTATTGTACAATGTATTTATGGAAAGTCTACAAGCGAACAGTACATTACGATTTTGGCTGTAGGGACAAACGTTCCTATCCTTTCTTGCTAATGGAACTGTAAAGTCTTTTTTAACAGTATTAATTATACTTTCATATATTCAAAGCACCTTTTGTAACAGTAAAAATACACTTAATGCTGTGTGACCTACCTATAACAATATGATCAAAATCAAGAAGGTGACCAGTGCAACAACCCTTACACTGCTAACAAAATGGCAACACAAACTACAGCTAACCAACACAAGTTAGAAAATCTGGGAAATATGCACAGAAACCAATGGAACCAAGGAAAGTCTTACCCTTGCATTGTAACCACACTCTCATACAACTTCAACATTCACCCTGGGAGATATGGTTAAACTGTACTCCCCGACTTCAACTGACATATCACCACAAAGGTATTTAAGTGCACTATGTGCTTCTACACTATGACACCACACAGTTTTCATGGGTTGGAAAACTATGAAGATCAATTAACCAGCTTCACTAATGCAAGCAGCAATCCTGTGACTGAAAGAGCGCTCGTGACAAACTTGTGGACTTTTCCTGTGCTCACATAAACTGAAAGTTCCTGTACCATCCTACAGCCGGAAATCTGTGTATTGCTGATATAAGTAATATCTATGTATTGCTAATCTACATAATATCTATGTATCAAATTAGCTTTAATATTGATAGCCAGCATGTAATATTTCCTTCACCAGAACTTTAAATATCCTTTTGGGATTGTATAATAACATAGGTAAATTTGGAAGAATTTATAGCATATATCAGGTCCAAATAAATGGAGACTGAGCATATATTACGCAGCATTTTAATGAGCGTTTCCGGCAGCCTTTAAAATCTGAATGTCTAGACAATTTTTGTGGCAGACTTTCCACCAAACTCTTCTTGACCTTAGAAGCACAGAGGACTGTCTGGAGACCAGATTTAGCACACACAGCTAGAATAAACAGCAACAACCGTAACAACCTTTCTCTCACCAAAAGCTGCAGCAAGGTTCAATGTAACCAGTCTGCCCACTGTATGCAATGCCATTCACAAAAACAAGTTGTGTTTCTACCCACTAGCCAACTCAATAGGTTCATGCTTTATGCACATTATTCACATGTCTCACAGGCAATAGTGGCACCAAAGAGCAAGAGAACATTTCTGAAGACACCCATCCTCTCCTTACTCGTGTCTGTAGTATCTTGCTTGCTGCATTCAAATGATAACCCGGTCTCCGCTTGTTTGTGATTAACAGGATAAAACTAACTACTTTTAGAAATCACCACCAATTCTAGGATTCACTTTGACATTCCATTTTCAAGTCATTCGTTAAAAAATATTTGTAGTATCTTCAATAAAGCTGGCTATTCACTTTACATAGATTAGCTTTCCTTCCAGTGCACAGTCTTGTGTAAATATACATTAAATTGTAAAATTAACAGAAAACAAGACCATGACTTTTATTTGCAGTCAAAGCTCAAAGACTATATACTTCTAATACTACTACTTCTTATACAAGGTTGTGCACTGGAATGGTAGCACCAATGTTGAGCGCAACATATTTTGTTGTGTGATATGTGGGTGGGTTTTATGAAAGCCGTAACCCATTTAAACTCACCAATGAACTGGATAAAATTATATAAACCTAACCATGATTGGTAGGGCTTTGATAATTAGATTCAGGATATTTTTTTAATGTCAGCAAAATGCTGTTGAAAAGCGGCTGTCAATCTATAAAACCACTGTCTGAACTAAGGAACAGAGGAGCATTTTAAATGTGAAAAATGTGAAACATGTCCTCATCTTAACTGTGAGGACAACAACTTCGAATATGGTGGTTTACTGTGTTATCAGAGCATAGAACTGGGATAAGAACATACTGATGATTCTGCCATGTCAACTAAGCAAGTGATTTATATACAATGGCCTTTAATTAGCTGCCAACACAGTAAACCACCATTTTCATAGGACTAGGACATACTTTGATGATTTCTGCCATGTCAATTAAGCTAGTGATTTCTATGCGACAGCCTTTAATTAGTAGTTAACCTCACAGTAAATCACGACCTTCTGAACAATACAGAACTCTTCCCTCAGGGGCCCTTCCTTCCTAATCCTATGCCCCCCACTACCTCATTATTCCACTAAGATGGGCACAGTTGGAGTCACAATCGCATAACACGGAAGACAGGGGGTAGACAAAAGTGTGCTTTGTTGACCAGTACCCCCCCCCCCCCCCCCCCCACCCTAATCATCAGCCCCTTAAACATCAGCTCCCCAATCCCTCCCTTTCATTTCCCTCACTCATCTACAGCACATACAGTTCTCTCCTCGCGCTCATCTACTTCCTGTCCTTTATTTGCAGTGTGTCCTCGAAGCCCTCTTCCATCTGATGTAGAGCCCAAATCTGACAGCAGTCATTTTGCTTCTGTGAATTTGCCAACTTCTTAATGAGCTGTTGAGGGCATACCAGGCCACCACAACAAACAAAAGAGGAGAGAGGAGAGCTCATGGCACTGTGCCAGTTACAATCCTATTTTAAAGAAAAATAGAAGTAACTGCCACGGCAAATACTCTTATAAGACTCATTTTTACATTTTAGAAATGTTTACAAACTGCAGAGACACTGCCTTTATTACAACAGACAGATGTCACATGAAATGGCAGCTGTCTGTTACATAGTGTTACTGACAGAAATGGTATGACGTGATTCATATAAAATATGCCATTTGTTAGGAAGCGTTATTTTTGATTCCCCTTGCTGCAAAGCAGATTTGTTTGTCTTTGCTGCCCTCAGCACACATAAGACTAAATTCCTGCTGCTGTTTTCCTCCCTTCCTAATGGATCACCTGCAACACTGCTCAACACCATGCTTACAACTTCTGTGACTTACATAACATCGTCATTAGGCCTGACCTACACAACCTAGGGGTCCTATGATTAGTGTAAAAATGAAACAAATAAGTTCAATAAAATAAATACAAAAGGAATAAATAAAAGTTTTAGATTTTTTTTATGGGCATAGTTAAGTAAAAGCATGCATTTCTAATAAACATGACTATAAAAAAGTAAATCAAACTTTTAAAAAACTTTTCTACAAAAGCATCATTTCCTATCAGTAAAACCAATCACCGCAAGAAATACCTCAACAGATTGCCAGTGTGTAGAAACTGTAGGAAGCGATACAGAGACACACTCCTAATGCCACAACTGTGCGGTTTTCCAAGAAGGGAACTTGTGGCAGAGTCAGCAGATTCTATTTGGATTGCTCTCCCCCTTTTCTGGGATTACTTGAAAAAATCAAGTCATTTCGAATTCAATGGCTGCAAAACATGGTAGACGAGTAGATTTCTTCTTTTTTGTTCTTATTTGTTAACAGTTAACAGAGATTTAAAATATATATGTATATAGATGTATATCTGCAGAGGGTTTGGTCATCATGTCACTTTTCTTAAGGGCAAAGGTGACAGGTGATTAATTCAAAAGAACAGACCGTAATTATCATGTCATAAAAGGTTAATACTGCAGGTGACATTTGATCATAATAATAAAAAAAACAAGTCAAACTTCTATGCAGCAATAGACAGTGGTTAAATATGGATTAAGGGACATAATGTGCATCTAAGAAGTCAAGACCTGCTCACCTCACCCTGGTATCTATTCTGGCATCTATGTAGAACCTGATACCCAGCAACAAACCCCTGTTCCAACTAGGGGCTCATGGGAAAGAGAATAAATATGTAAACAAACAAAAAAAGAAAACAAGTGTTTTATAGTTACATCATTCAGACTAAGTAGAAGACTAGTAGTCTAATGTTTAGCATATTTTAGCTTAGCTTTTGCAAGGTTTTTATTGTGAAAATTTGCTATATGCTTGTATAACATTCAAAACTGGATATTGCATACATAGGTCCTCTCACACGCCCAATGAGAAACGTATTTACCAAGAGAAGAAAGTGAAGGGGGGGATGGAACAGGCCACTCAATTTGATGCCATTAAGAGAGTATGTAGCCTGAGTAGGGAGGATAATGCACATCATTCAACGCAGATAATGTCTGTATCCATCTCAGTAATGCATCTTTTATTTTTATTGACTGGCCCTAATGCATCATTTTACATACTTGAAAAGTAAGGGGGGGGGGGGGGGGGGGGCAAGAATGCTTTCAGACCACCAAGTCCAAGCATTAAATGGTCAAAGAAGGAATATTCCTTTATAAAAGGTTGAACATAAGAAAGTGACAGGAATGTGCATTTTGTTTGAGGCTCAAACGTTTAGGTAACCAGACATCCTTCATATCATTCTTCTTCTGATCTTCAAAGAGGAAAAAGGAGTGTCCAATGGATCAAAACAAAAAAGTACCTCAAGCTTTTTTGGAGGCCAAACTTGAGCAACCGTATACAATTGCATTAAAAAAAAAAAATGTGGGCCATACACGGATATGTTTAGGGTATGCATCTAAAATTTAGGAGGTACATTCTGATTAATTGTTTTCAAATTTTCTAGAATCTTCGGTAAGTCTTCACTACACAACAGAATGGCAAAATACGGAATAGATCCTTAATGGGAAAGTTTGTCTTGAGAGAACAGGAACCAGGGAAGTAGACCAGTTGAATAGTTGCAGGCCCATCATGAAAGTTGATGAAGGAGCTCTGGCAAAAGGGAGGTCAAGATAACTCTGACAGCAGCTATGACGACTGTTGCCAGAGTAAAAAGGTCAAAATTCTGGCGGTCATCTTGCCAGAGAGAAGGAAAAGTTCCAGTGGAGCTTCGGTGACTATGGTTGTTCAGAAAGAAAACCCATCAGCTGCTAGTTTTGTATAGTAGTAAGCAGTAGTGATAGTAAGACTTCGGAGAGGAAAGTATCAATATCCAGTTTTGTGGTCAAATCATAAAATGTCTTGTATTAAGGAAACTTTGAACTTTAACACAATTAAATTATTTTGCAATACGGTCTCTGAAGCCTACTTTGAATGCATTAACTGTCATTTTGTTCATTTAGTTATGAACATTTTTTAAACATCATTTAGGTTGTATACATTTATGCCACATTTTCATTTTTTCCCTACATTTTCTATTATTTAACATCTGACCAAAGTTTAACAGTGTGCAACATTTCTGAAAAAGAAAAGGTTTAATTCAGTCTGAACTTGATTTTGAAAAGAGTCTACAGAATGTTAAGGAAATTGGACAACACCAAGAAAGGCATACACAGGGCGCCTGCCAAAATCTTTTCGGCAGAGGAATGCTTCTTGTGGAATGCGGCCTTAGAAAACATTAGCAGGTCTGCAGTCTTTGCCTCCTCTAATCACACACGCTGGCACAGACACCTGGTTTACAAGCGCATCTCAGCAATCTCCTCGTATATAAGGATGACTCTCTGGGTCAAGATCCCCACAGAGAAAATGCCGCAGCAGCTTGTCTTCCAATTTCAAGAGTCAGTGAAACTGGGTCACACTATTTTTTCCAAGAAGAATACATTTAAAATACCCTATGGCAACACAGACTGTGTATAGTGAAACTGATCTCATAATATTTAGATTTTTGCAATCAATGGAAATTTCTTGCTAATGAGGCTACATTACTATCAGTGTTCTATTGCACCTGCACCATTTGGAAGCATTCTGCATCTGCATAGCAACTGCAATGTAAGACGTTTACTAACTTGGCTGCAGATACTAAGACTGACTGTGTGAAATAGTCCTCTGGGACATTTTCAGTGATCAAAGGACCAAAATGGATGGAGTGTTGGCCTACGTCTCCGTGGGACCTATAAAGCGTCCATCTTTATTTTAACTTAAGGTCAAATATGCTACAGACAATCAGTATTCTGCAAGTAGTTTGACGTTTGGCTTTTGGAATTTAGTGAATTTAACATTCTCTAACCATTATGTTATGGAACACCTTCAACTGCTTCTAATTTTGCTAACCATGCTGTTGTTAAATGGCACCAAAAGAACCAAGTATTTTCATAACAATACTTACATATTACCTACATATTATAATTGGTAATTACCAATTACCTTGCATATTTAAAATTGTATTCAAACTCTAAAAACGTGTATATTACTGTTCTTATTGGCATTGGTAGCTTGTTAGGCAATGACAGAGTGTGGCTTCACACCAAAATCCAGTTTGGACCAAGATAAGGGATAATTTGAATTTCAAATATGAACATTTAAATGAAACCACACCTCTGGCCTGCTCTTTTCTTTTTTTTTTTTTTTGCTGGGTCAATGCCTCCTACGACAATTCAGACAATTTCAACTCAGTGCCCTCCTAGTAGTGACTCATTTAAAGTTTGCAGAACCTGGTGAGATATCAATGTCTGTGCAGCAACAAAATGGCTACCCATTATTTTATTTTAATTATTTTATGTATTTATGCATTTAGCTGATTTACCAATTGCAGGGGCCAGTCTCCCTAAAGCAACTCAGGATTAAGTGCCTTGCTCAAGTGCTTGCACAATTTCCAAACAATGCACATAGAGCTACTCTATGTGTCATTATGCATTAACAGATGTCCATAGTGGGGAAAAGTCTCTTTTTAATAAGCGCTTGATAGCCAAGCCTTCTTTGCGCACATAAGCAGTTTTGTTGGTGATTTTGTATTTTCTGCTTTGGTTCTTTGCTGTTGTTATTATTGTTGTTGTAGCAGCAGAATTTCATGTCATAATGTGTAATGTTAAGGCTTAGGCTAGCTATTGATTGGCCACTGAGAAATCCACTACCTATAGCACAAGGAACGTAACACCTCTCCTATGTATATTTGAAAAGATTCAAGTCTGTGAAATGTCAAAAATAATAATTGCATTAAATAGGTCATATTTTTGTCTTACTATTGTTTAGCAAGTAATCAATCTAGACAGAAGGTGTGCTGTTAAATAAAATAACAGTTACAGTTTGAGAGTTGTTTTGTTTCATAAAAGTTTGTTTTGAACTGTTAAAACTAATATTTGCATTCAATGAAAAACAAAAGGGGGGGGGGGGGGGGACCATGAGCCCCTCTACCTGTTAGTCTTGCGCCTGGTCTGAGTCTCCTTGAATTACCTCTCACCCTTGACCTCCAGTACTGGCACAGACTAAACCTACTGCTAACTCTAAAACAGCTGTTGAGGGAATACAACAGAGTGAACGAGGAACGGTACTTACAACATGCTTCAATCCTGACTTAACCCTGCAGCATCATAACTACTAAGACCTTAGAAAACACATGAGTCACAGAGCAATTACAGTGATATCTGGTTTCTAAAAATAAAAACAAAATACTCAAGAGGCTGGAGACCAAATGCACATTTCTTCAATGATGCCATCACAAGAATAAGGTTGAGTGTAGCTGTGGGGGAAGTTGACGTTAAATATTAAGAAGATATCAGGTATCTGGTATCAGACTGGGTCCAAGTACCCAGTTTAATCAATGTATAACCAGTGAATTTGAATGCTGAGTGATATGCTTTCTGGACAAATATAAATATCTGGATAAATATTGCGGTCCCTTGCCACGTCACAAAGCAAGACATAGGCTACTCATTCACTCGCACACATAAAAGGCAATCTTAAACCCACAGCATAAATGCTTAGGAGGTTGACGGGAATATAACACTTGTATGTCTATCGAGAGATTATCATCTGTGAGGAAACTGGCCAGTTGTCTACATAAAGGCCTCCAGAGACTATGGGTAATTATGGTTTGTGGGATTCAAAACCTCTACTCTGTTCTAGCATACTGTTGGAAGCCAACAAGTAAACTGTGAGCATACAGAGAGACAATTTCATAAAGCGCTATGGATTATGGGAAATCCAAGAGAAAATCTGTCTAGACTGTATAGTATTTTTCCCCCCTAGTAATTTAATGGCAGAGGCATTAGCAGGTTATGCAGTCACAACAGAAGCCATCAACATCCACATCCATTACAGCGTCTTTGGGCTTTGGGCTGAAACTGCCTGGCTAATACATGTTTATATTTATAACCTCAAGCTCACAAAAGGGGCAATATGCAATGATATAAGCATTCAACTCTGAAATCTAAGATTTATGCAAATACTGAGTCATTATGTTTCTGTGGTTCCTGAGGGAATCAGCACACAGCTGAATTGACACATTATTCTCACTGACCTGATGATGATAATGCATTCAAACAAAAGGAAGATTTCAGAGCTAAAATTATCATCAAACAATCTTCTGAAAGGAAGAGCTGACTACATGCAAATAGAGGCTAAACCATGACACGTCTGAAGCTGAGCAAACACACACACAGCATTCAAAGCCACTGGAAGTTCTCAAATTCCCAGAATAGAAACTCTTGACAGGTAAGACAAATACTGGGGCACAACTGGCCCCAGAGAAAAGCTTCCTCTGCAGTGTCTTACTTCCTCCAGCAACTCACTTCTTATGAGACTTAAACCCTCTGCTACAGGGTATTCTGAAGTAAAGTACGTTTACATTTCACAGTTCAGCAGCTGGAAGAAGGAAAACACTACAGAGCCACTTAAGCCACCAAGAACCCTACTGGTACTCTTCCACAGATGACATCACAAACATACTCAAATTCAGTTCACTTTAGTCAATAACTCTCCACTATGGCAAGCCATTACTTGAAAGAGTGAGATCTAATTCAGTTCATAATACTTTGTCCTTTTTGATGATAGAAAATGATACAGATCCCAGCCTCAGTCAGTGTTAATCTCCAAACGGACTTTCAACTCTAAATGACCTCAAATGAGACATTTACATGTATTTCTTAATGTGAGGACAGGCCAGTAGAGATAATTATTTATACCAGACTGGTAGTTATACACAGTAAATGAACACTAAATATAGCACCAGACAGCTGCCAATGATGGCCCCTTTGGGAAGCTTTGACTGGTAAACAGAGACAATCTTTAATCTAAGTAATTTATACAAATAATTTTGATGACTTGTGATTTCACAAGGGTGTTTAGTTCTAAATGTTAGTTCTAAATGTTCAAAAGATTACAAATAATTTACTTGGCCGCTAAGTTTTCCATGTCTATGAAAACTGACATTTTAAACACTGTTATTGCTACACTTTTTGTAAACGTCAAAAATACCCAAATTGTGAGGTAAATGTGGCCGCGATAAATTTATGCCAACAGACACCGCAAGGAAACAGGACAAAAACAGGGCCCTGAGAAACTAATTATGAAAGTAATGGCAACCCAGTAAACGGAGAGGTAATGACTAAATCATGGCGATGAAGCACAACACATAAAGTTTTAATGCATGTACACATGTCCCTGTAAAGGGGGAAAGGGCCACTTAATGATACTCTTGCTGCTGAGTGCAACTGTGGAAGATACCTTTGCGGTATTTTCTGGAATCAGTGACATGTTATGTAGGATAAGGACATTTCTACCATTTACTTGCAAGGAGATAAGCATCTTCAAAACACTGTTGGTCTTTTCCTTCCTCGGCTGCAGAAGTGCAACAGTAGCTTTCGCTTTTCTTTGCCAGAGGTGAAGGCATACTGCACCAACAAGTAATGCAAGTTGTTATTTTTAATCCTATTAGCGTTCTTCACGACAGGGCAAAAAAAAAAAGAAAAGAAAAAAAGAGAAGAGAGAGAGAGAGAATCTTACAGGCTCATTCAGAGAACAGGCTTGAGAGAAGATTCTTGAAAAAAAAAAAACAAATAAAAAAAAAATAAAAAATTTCATCCACCAAGCTACATCTTGTTCAAAAAATTCCACAGCAGTGTGCATACAAGACGTCGCCTGAAGGTCCAGAGAGCTTGAGTGTGAGTGTGTTGGGAATATCGGCAGCTGCTGCCACTCCCGACCACAGGGCAGGTTACTGCGGTGCCTGGGGTGAGCCTGCCAGGGTGACCCAGGATGAACTATTTACTCGTCCATCAGTAGGCACACAGAGAGTGTGGCAGGCCAGCATGGAATGTACCTCCATTTACTTTTGAGGAGTGGCAACAGCTTGCACTGCAGCTTACACTGTAGCAGAAGTCTGAAGTCAGATTTAGATCACTCCTCAGAGTATTTGGTGAAGCTCAACATCACAACGGGTACCTTATTAATTATTTAGGCTTTTTTGTTGAGAAATTAAGTCTACTTTCTCTGAGTGTACTAGGTTCTGGGAATGGGAAAATGTGAGCCTTTTTGCAGAGACTGAGTCTAAACCATTGAGTGTGTTTGACATACTCAGAACCACATGTAAAAAAGGTATGAATTGATGCTGAAGGTTGGGGCTTTGGACAGTGGTTTGGATGATGGTAAGCTCTAGGCTGTGTTCAGCTCATGCCATCTTCCACCAAAGTGTCCCTGATTATCAATGTACACCAGCCACTGGTTTGCATGGAGTGGGAGATCAAAATTCCAGCACCTTTGGCTCCAACAGATGATTTGGTAATCCAAACTGTTCCCTCTCCACTTTCTCTTCTGCAGTGGTACGATGCTAAGAACACCTCTCGTTCATATGGCAGCTTGGTCATCCACACGCAAATTGTGTAGATAGACGTCTCCCTCCCTCATATATATATTATTTAGGCTTTTTTGTTGAGAAATTAAGTCTACTTTCTCTGAGTGTACTAGGTTCTGGGAATGGGAAAATATATATATATATATATACACACACACACACATACTGTGATGTTATAGGGCACTATACTACCCAATTCTAGTTCTGGAGAGCAAAAGCATGTGGTTTATGCAACACTAAGAGTAGGTTGCCCAGGATCTAATATTAAAATGTTTCTAGAGGGTATTAATCACTTACTGAAGTGCAACTTCCAAGCTTACCAGAGAGGTAGTGTGGGTCCCTGGCGTAAAGGGAGAGTGTTGAATTTGGACAAGCTCTGGGAAATTTGGTGTATCCTTAATTAACGTGGTCTGTGGCCAACAAAAACGGCTCCAAGCACAACTTGGACTTCAGCAGAAGTGCATGGGAAAAAAAAAAAACATTGGAAGAGAAGAGCTGAACGTTTCTTCCAGTGACCGTGTAACAGATCATACTCCAGGCATATGAATGAACCCATCTCCTAACAAGTAAATGGTTCAGGGAAAAGGTGTTTTCATTTCATTGTTTTGTGTTCAACCCAAAGGAGCAGCTATGAAAAGATGTGCATTTGGTCCATCCAGCCAGCTACAAAAACACACACTTACCAAAGCAAACCGGTTAAAAAGGAAAACTTCAAACTAAATTGCCTCTACCTTCTACATGAAGGAATGCAAGATAATGACATTTAAACATTGTACTAGAGAGACTAGTTAAATATTGCATGATCATACATGAAATAGGTATCAAGTACATGCTCAAGGAGAGACACAAGTTGAAGAAGAACTCCATCAAATGCAGACTATATTAAAACATTAACAAATGTCATTCACCCCTTATCAAGTCACTTTTTGTCTAATAAATAAAATGGTCAAGCACCCAGCAGTACCTATAGTATCTGGTTGAACACATGTTTATGGAATCCTGGTGGGTAATACTACAGAGTGAGACTAGTGGCATGTTGAACCCAAAGCCTGACGTGTGCAGATTTGGCGAACAGTGGTGAACGCTCATGGTGGACATGTTTTCTTTGAGATTTTAAATTTGAACGACTTTGTGTACACATTTCAATTTGTTTTCTTTTGAATGTAAACAAAAAGGCAACAAGGCAATTGCCACAAACATTCTCCTGTATGCCAAATTTGAAGAAACCTCTGGCTCTTGGCTCAACATACAATTAATCTCGCCTCATAGCAAAACCCTCTAGTCAGCTACACCGATTTGCATCTTGTGACTGAAACGTTGTCTGAAAACTATTCAATGATAACCCTAGGACGAACTCTGGCCATATTCAAACACTACTGGAACACTAAATGCACCTTATGAATTGAATTGAGCCTGTGATTTGAATCAGTCCTATTTTGTTGTAATTCTCCATGTGAGCCAAGTAGAAATCCTTGTGTAATTTATAATAAACATCCCTGGTCTTAAATAATATGATTTTACTAATATCCTAAATTACCATTCAGTTAGAGATGTATATGGTATGATTCAGTTTTTAATATAGTAAGCATGTATAATGGTTTCATTTCCCCCTCTAGGCAAAAAGCATAACATATGCAGTTTTAATGTCACTGTGACCATCTCAAATCACAAAAAAAGGGAAAGACTCCAAAACACTATAAAATCCCAGAGCAACTTAACTGCACCAGTGCAAGAGTGCAGGGCCGCGTTTCCCAAAACCATAGTTGCTAACCTGTTAAACTTAGTTGGTTGGCAATGGGAAATTGCATTGCAACCAACAAAGTTGCTAACTTAGTTAGCAACTATGGTTTTAGGAAAAGCGCCCCAGATCGACTAAATTAAAGGAACCGTATGCAAGAAAAATATTTCAATTAATCATAAAATGGCCCTGATATGTCACTAGACATTAAGAATTCATGTTCATTTCAAATACTTATATCACTGACAACAGTAGTCCAGCCAGGATATTGTCATTTAAAAAGTGAAGTTGCAGCCCTCAACTGATGTTGATGTTGTGTTTTGGCCTGATGCGCCACCCTCCACCTATCTACTAATCACAAAGTCAGTAGTGTTTTGGCATCCGTTTTAGCAACCTCGAGTCGGGGGGGGGGGGGGGGGGGGGTGTGGGATACACCGCTCTTCAGTATTTTGAAAGTGATTGCAGTACCAGTTTTGGCCACAATCTTACATATGGTTCCTTTAAGTACAGTGCGATCCCTAAATTGAACTCTGAAGAGTAGTGGGCCCATCTAAGTGAAAAAAAAAAAAAAATACCACCAGGTGCTTGAAGCTCACTATTGTGACCACCATTGTGATTAGAAGGGGACATAAAAAGTGAATGAAGACTTTTGGAAAGGTGAGTGTGCAAAAGATTTGATGGAGTTCCCCTTGAACACCGTGCAGTCCGAGCGTGGGGAAGCAGCTAGGGGCAGTAGAGTTAGAGGGCAGGCTAGGCGGGGGGAAAGGGCAGTACTTACTCCGCTTTTGCCCCCCGCATCAGGAGGGCATTAATACAGTCGATACTGCCGGCACGGGCCGCCTTATGGATGGGGCTCTCACCCACATAGTCCTGCAGACAAACACAAAGGCAGTTAATGAGAGCAACAGCGAAGGTAAGGTGTGTGTGTGTGTGTGTGGGGGGGGGGGGGGGGGGGTGTTTGTTAGAGAGTGAGTATGTGTATTAAAGCTCATGGTGGTCAAGTCTGTCAAAACTAAGAAAAGAAAAGAAGGCATTCAAATGCATCAGTGACCTTTTTAAAATGCTCACATTCTCTTTTGGATCAGTAACCATAATGAAACAAGAAGTGCACAGTTCACTGTGATGGCCTACACCCTTTCCTGGCACATAGTCAACACAAACAATTAAAAACAGGAAGCACAAGATGTTGAACTGAAACTACTGCGAATGACACTCTATTCATCACAGTAGAGACCAATTATAAGCAGAGAACAAAGTGTAATTTGTGTGTGGTGAGGCAGGATACAGTTAAAAACCATCACTACCTGAATCATTGGGCTCAATAATCATGCATTTAAACAGTTCCTTCTACCCCTTTCCTGGTGTTCTGAAGTCATATTGTAAATCTGAGTATGAAGTTCATTTCATCTCCATTGGGATCTGTGATAAGCCTTCATCTCATACCAGGAAAGGACAACTGATCTAACACACCCCTGCGATCACTTTCTCCAGTCCAAACCTCCCAGAGCTGGGCCTATTTACTAAGAGTAAACCAACATGTGCACATCCCCTACAGTCCACTGCCTTAAAAGGTCACTGAAGTGGTTTTAAAGGCTATGATTTCATGTCTATTGAATTACTCCCATCATAATTCAGGAGATGGAGCTGAAAAACAACTGCTTGGGAGGGTGGTGTTGGGGAGAGTGTTTCCTTTATGTTGAGAGAGTATCCATGACTCCAGAAAACTGGTAGGACTAATCCATCAAGCGTTTTTTGTATAACCCGTTTTGGAGGTTTTGTTTATTATCTTAAATTTAACTTGCACTATATATATATATATATATATATATATATATATATATATATATATATATATATATATATATATATATATATATATATATATATATTTTATATATCAGTTTGAGTAAATTGTACTGATGTTTGTATACAGACACTAATTTTGACATGGTAAAGGGAAAAGAAAATGTAAGCTACTTTACAAATAAATGCACAATTTACTCAAATATATATATTATATATATATATATAGTAAAAGTACCTCACTTGATACAATATTCGTATCTCACAGAGCCTTTTTTTCCCCAACATAATTCTGTACCATCTTCCATGTGTTCTTCCGTAAAATATCTATAAAAACCCTTTCAACCCTGTGAGGATTCATCCTAACCCACATTGAAGCAGGACAGCTGACATAAACAAGAGGAGACAGATACTCAGCATGTTCAGACACGAGCCCGGCAGCTTGAACCTCACCCCTGAATTCACAGCATCCCACAGACACCACTCACAGAGGAGAGCACCCCCCCCCCCCCCCCCCCCATTCCCACGGCAACCATGACTTTTATGACTCCTCACAGGCACAGAATATAGGTCAGTCTGCAGCCCCAGTAACTCGTTGTTTAGTGTCTGATTGGCTGGCCGGGCAGCTGCTGCTATCAAGCTAGCGCTGTGCCCAAAGTTGGAAGGGGGGGGGGTGCCATTAAGATATTCAAATGAACCTTTCTTTCAGTTCAGTGATGTGTGCATAAAGGACAATCTGTGAAAGAGCAGTGCCATGCTATATTTGGTGCCACGTACGTATCGGCGCTTATATAACCGTGGTAACAGTGACCTACTAATCTGGATTCCCTCAAGCCCCGAGCATCGGAGGATGAGGAGGAGGCCGGCTATCTGAGCTGACAAGTCGGAAATCTGACTGTGCACACACACACACAGTGTGCACGCGCGCACACACACACACACACACACAGAACCCTGGGCAGAGGGTGCATAGTCTTACTTTTAAAGAGGGCGTGTCCAAAGTGAAGGTGGGTGTGTGGGTGCTTTCGGCCATGCGTACGTGTGTGTACGTGTGTAAGTACCATGTGTAACTGAGATTAAGAGCTTGTAGGGTGTGCAAACAACATTCACTGCTGACACACACTGGTAGGCTGATTGGGGAGCTCAGACAGGCTTGTTTTAAATTCCACACTAAATGCAGGATGAGGCATGGTGGTTAAGAGCTTGTATGTCTGTCTCCATGTCCATCTCCAGTAAAATCTGGAAGTCTGAGCTATCCCAAGGTCAAGCTGATATTCAAATAGGATTGGTTTGAGCTCAAAAACACCTAACCCAACAACATCGAATTTCCCCTTGGGAATCAATAAAGAAAGAAAGAGAAAAAGAAAGAAAGAATCTATCCATCTATCTATCTATCTATCTATCTATCTAGACCACTTACTAATTTCAAACAGTTCTCAGCTCAAATTCACCAGATGCATAAGTCCTTTCATTTTACCTGGGCACACAAGTCAGTCTTGGAAAAAAAAAAAGCTAAAGAGAACAATATTTAAACTTTCAATTATTTTATGCCACAGACAGTGGAAAAGCTCATTCTCAGTTGTTAGCTTCATCTCATTCCATTCCAGTGAACTCCCGAGACCTTAAAAAAAAAAAAAAAAAAAAAAAAAAAAAAAAAACTGCCGACCTGGCCAGAATCCAAACCTGGCCACCCAACATTTCAGTTCAGTTCATATTTTTAGAGATTTGCACAATGGTGCTTTTGCAACTCGGCAAGACACTGCTAAACATGACTGGATGAAGCAACTAACTGAAAGATTCGCAACAATCTAACTGACTACAGCAGTGATAAGTACCTATGCAAGAGCAAAAAGGTCTTAACAAATCCATTAACAATAAATAAATAAATAAATAATAAAAAAATCAACCCTGAAACATAATACCCAAGTCATACGTGAAGAAAGCTGAAACTGCAGCATGTGGCCTTGTGGGTTACAATCAAACTCATCCCATGGTGCATGAATGCAGCAGAGCCACAGCATCTGAAGACAAACATGACAGCATGCAGCAGTACCAGGACCATGCAGTCATTTAACTACTCTACAGCATATACACAGTGCTTTTTGAAGGGCACCAAGTATGACATCATTGCATTAACAAGAAAACATTCCCACCTCCTCAGAAATTTCTACTATAAGGTTCCCAGACATGGATCTAAGGCCTCTGCTAACTACAGCCAGCCCAGTCTGCTGTCCACTGCAGATTTTCCACCTTCCACCATTTTCCTTCCTCCTACAGTAGGGCTGAATGATTTATGGAAAATATCTAATTGTGATTTTTCTGACAGATATTGTGATAGTGATTTAATTTTCTTTATAAATCAAGCTTCAGTTCAAGATTTACTAAAACACTCGTTGAAGCTTTAGTAAGATACCCTGCATTGAAGCTTTACTAAGATAAACCTGATATACACTAATCCAAGGGTGAATTACTTTAAAATATAGTTTTAACATGGGCCACATCTGATTAGTTAGCATGCTGAGCATGGTACCGATGATTAATGAGCATGACCATTACACAAGAATTAAGCATGACCATTACACAAGAATTACATGAATTCAATGAAAACCTATATGTAGCATTATTGATCACTGGGTCAGAGCCGCTAGCTGCACAATTAATAGCAACCCTTGAGATAAACGGAGATTATTACTTGAGATTGAGTGCACATTAATATTCTGTTCAGCTACCATCATCAACATACACAGTTCTCATAGGTAGAGGATAGATAGACTTCTCTGCATAGTCTGTCTGCCTCTCCACCTTCTCCATGTTTGTGTATGTACTGTCCACTGGCCTACTGTTTTACTGTACTCCGTTTACACGCTATATTAGCACATATGCACAACCCCTCCCTCCCTCCCACAGCCTGGATTGTGGCCGTACTTAATTAATACTTTTTATTTAATACTTCACCAATGGCTGTAACCCTATTACTTCAACCTATTCTTGCACTGATATTACTTTATTCTCGTATATGTCCATAGTTATTTTATGATGGTCTCTAGACTTTACTCTTGCACTGTTGAACTTACTTATTTGCACCATGACTCACTCTCATAGAGCACCTTACCATGATTATGGAACACCTTACCATGCATATGGAACACCTTACCATGCATATGGAACTACATGCTCAGTCCCTGCCCTATCACTGCAAGAGCCTCATGCTTGATCATCCTTAAGCACACTATGTGGATATTTGATTTAGTTTTTTTTTTAATCTTCTACTGTATATATTGTGCAATGGAGTTTCTTTATATTTATATACTTATATTCCTTTTTCTGCTGTAAGTGCATGTTGTGTGTGATGTCTGTATGCTACTGAGACCTTGAATTTCTCCTGGGGGATCAATAAAGTATCTATCTAGCAAATAACAATTATTGTGCAAGGAGAACCAGACACATTTACCCAAATAGAACGTTCAAGCATTGTTTTTGTTTTTATTGTTGAAAGGGTCTATAGGTAAACCATTCAACCCAATCACTACACGGCCGACAGTGACCTACCTGTCGGTTGATGTCGGCCCCAGCTTGTAGCAGCCACAGCAGGCAGTCAGGGTGGCCTCCAAAGGCAGCGATGTGCGTGGGGGTCTGGGCGAAACGTGAAGTCTCCAAGTTCACACCACAACCCACCTGCACCAGACGCATCACACACTCCAGCTGTTGTCAGTGTGGTTGGTTGGTTGGTTGGTTGGTGGGCCAAGAAGGGGGGCGAAATGGGAATTGAAGTGGTTGTAGGAGAGGGGGTGCAGGAAACGAAGTGAAAAAAGCAGAAGAAATGACCAGGACCAAGGTGGAGGGGAAAAGAGAGGGTGGAAAGTTAATCACAGGAAATGAGTTGGTCTTTGTTTTCTGTCTCTGAATGCACAGCATTGTTCTGTTAATTGCACCCTGCAAGGCCACAAGGCAAGATCACAGCAACACAGCAACAAATCCAAAGATAACGTTTCCCAGCAATAACTCCGCCACTCCCTCGAATCTCTCCCCGTCCTCTCGCACACCATGCACACTGTACTTATGACACATTTACTAACCGCACACGCAAAAAGACACACACGCTCTCTCTCTACATCGACCATGGTATTAACGTTACATGACTCCGAGTCCGAGCAGTCTGATGCACGGATGTGCTGCTGCAACTGTGGCAGGGCAGATAAAGGTTTCCGTGAAACGTTCTCGCTCGCACGTCTGTCCAACATAGCCTTGTTAACACGGAAGAAAGGGAATGGTAGACCAGGCGAATGAATGGGATTGTTGAGGGAGGGAGGGAGCGTGCGAGCGACAAGAAAGAGTGTACATTCCAAAGTAAAATGAGCACCGCTCGAGCGAGCAGTTAACATGTGCTCAATGTGCATTTTAATATAATCAACATATTAATGAAGTGCTTTCATTGGGTAAATTCATCCCAGTCTATACAGTACGTATTATTGAGTGTGCAGCTGCAACTCTGCTGTGCTGTTCGTGTCCTTCAGGAAAATGTTTCAGGTTTTCCAACAGATTCTCCTCCTTACTGGAAGTGGCAGCTAACGTTATGGCGAGTTTATATTTCTAATTTTAGACCCATGACCGCCAGTCTAGACGATAAGGGCAAAGGAACAAAGTATCTAAATGTACCACCTAAAATAGACCAATGAAGCACAGCAAGCTGCGATAACCAAATGTCTTTAACGTCAAAAGTATTTAACTTTAAGTTGTCAACTAACGTTATTTTTCCACGGCAAGAAGAAATGTAAATACGAAATGTTAAGTTAAGACAGTCATGAAGAAATGAATTGTGTTACAGTTGATCAGTGTTAACTGATCGATTAGTTTACGTTCACTGGTTTATCAACAAAGCAAATCTCACGTAATCAACACGCAGACCTTTTGCAACATTAATTTGGCTAGTAAGGATAACATTTTGAAAAACTGAATGACAAAGAAGTGCCCATGCCTTTGCTAGGTGCGACGACGGCTAACGTTAACGTTATTGGTTCTAGTAAGCTAAACTTACCTAACATTGACATAATAAATAATCAGGTCTGTAAAATGACTTATTTCAAATATATTTTCGTTGTAACTGCAAACGATTACTTAATTAATTCAAAAACAGAAAGTTGATGTTAGATAGTTATTTTCCTGGTGAGGCCACCTTATGTTATCGTTACGCATTTGATAATGGCGGCTAACTACAATGTTTTATTCAGCCAGGCAAGGAAGCGTGAGGCATTGTTTAACGTCTTGGACTCCTTTGTAAGACAAATCATCAGCCTTGTACAGAAAAAGAATAAAGACACTAATTACCTTTCCAAAATGGGCCGCCCAATGTAGCGGTGTCCATCCGTAGAAAGAATCTTCCACGGCTAGGTCTGCCTGGTTGGTAGTACACTGAAGAATCGAGCACAAGGCGCCTACATCTCCATCCCTGCACGCCCGATGCAAAGGGAACCGAATGTTCAGCACCTCCTCGCTGGAGAAGCCAGACTCTATGCCCACCGACATTCTGCGCATATAGGCTACGATTGGTTTTCTCTACAGTGAAAAATATACACTACGGTTAAGCTATTGTTTTGTATTGGAAAATTCTGCGCTTGTGCTGCTGCTCAGTATCGGCTCACGCCGCCCTGTGAGCAAACAGTGAGCACACACGCAGAATCAAAGCTCATGCCGACTGACAGAGAAATAAGTTACAGGGTTAGGCTAAATGGAAATCCTGAAATGGAGTACCCCCGATCCGAGGTCGTTTGCGCTCAACGCTTTGTAAAATCTGTAATGGATTACAGTTTCGAACTGGACAACTCCTCCCGAATTCATTGTTCTAGTTTAGGCATAGGCCTACTACCCAAGTTGCTCTTGACAAAAGCATTTGCTAAATGAGCTGAGGTTGACACATAGACTCATGCAATTTGTTAAAAATGTATTCGTAACAACCCCAATTATCACCACTTTTGTTCAGAAATTCTAAAACAATGATGTTTTTAACACTTCAAAATAACATTTGCTAAATTAACCTAACATTTTTCAGTAGCCATAGGTGTGTAGATTTGAACAAAATCTGGTTTGGTTCTTAACGGGAGCATTTACTGCCTGAAATATCCGATTTTGTGTACCACGCTCGGAGTTATAGTGCTGGCCTAATATTTTAGCGAACTTATTTGTAGCCTACTGCTGATCATTCCGACAGCCAGCACGACAATACAATAAACGTCAGGGTTATCTGACACGCAGGCTACACGCATGGAGAATGCCAATGCACAGGCTACTTTGCAGTGGCAGTCAAGCGAGCAGGTGTGTCAACGACAACGGTAAGTTACCAGGGCTGTCTGCCAATACATACCCCATAAAAGGCCAAAGTAAAACATTTTGATATTGAATTTGACTGACAGAGCTTTCAATTTGGCAGCCGTGGCCTACTGGTTAGCGTTTCGGACTTGTAACCGGAGGGTTGCCGATATAACCCCGACCCCTCATTGCTACCCAAGCGCTGCTGTTGTTGCAGGCAGCTCACTGCGCCGGGATTAGTGTGTGCTTCACCTCACTGTGTGCTGAGTGTTTCACTAATTCACGGATTGGGATAAATGCAGAGATTAAATATATATTTATACTTACAATTAACCACATTATAATCAATAGGTCAAAATCATAATTGTGTATCTGTGCCGAATTTCGTAATTCAAGTCCAGTGTAGAACTGAATAAGAAAATCATAAGTCTGTATATCTTGAACTTCCAGTATGTGAGAAACTTGACTTGCCTTAATATCTCCAACCTTAAGTATGCAGCTAATAAGGAAGTATAATTGTTATTTAAGGTGAACTTCTCCCCACTGTGCAATGCAGAAAAGGATGCTACAAGGAAGGGAATTCAAACACACTCAACACCTTACCATCTATTGATGTCATTGTGGTTCATTGAGATATCTGACATTTTTTCTGTTAATTGGCTTGGATACAAAAGGACATTGTTGCCTTTGTCGGTGTCCTTATGTGAACTTGCACAGGTAACCTTGCTCATCTTTACTTGCGTACGACTTCACACTAGTGCTTCAGGGCAGCCGTGGCCTACTGGTTAGCGCTTCGGACTTGTGACCGGAGGGTTGCCGGTTCAAACCCCGATCAGTAGGCACGGCTGAAGTGCCCTTGAGCAAGGCACCTAACCCCTCCCTGCTCCCTGCGCGCCGCTGTTGTTGCAGGCAGCTCACTGCGCCGTGATTAGTGGGTACCTCACTGCGTGTTCACTGTGTGCTGAGTGTGTTTCACTAATTCACAGATTGGGATAAATGCAGAGACCAAATTTCCCTCACGGGATCAAAAGAGTATTTATACTTATACTTCAGACCAGAGCTGATGCTTAAGCAAAGGCCGTCACTGAAAAGCTGTGAATGTCATTGAACACAGCTGTTCTCACATTAACTGATTGCGATAAACATTAACCATTGTTGCCTAATTACCAATTATTCATCAAGTAGTAACTTTTTTTAGTGTTTTTCACATAGTATTTTGCAGTATTTTTAAAATACAAAAATACACACCAATAAAGTATTTTGATACAAAATACAGAGCCATTTCCTTCAACCCAATCAAATAAAAATGACAAAATACTATTTTGTATTTGAAATACATATAACATGTTTCAGAAATCTTGACATGTCTAAGTTTTGGGTTGCAATACACAGGTAGTGGGCTCTCTGTTAATTTTAATGAGTAGGCCTAAGCCTAAAGTTACAGCATTTCTATCACAATTGACCAGACTTTGACCTTTGGTCTGCTTTTAACAAAATTCTGGCTATGATTGTTCCTTGTATTGCATCATGAGCCATCACTGTGCCTATTGCATTCTACTGTTGTTAGCCTTAAGCCTAGCTCAGTCATTATGTTATACCACATCACCCTCCATTAGAAGTGCAATGAGCTGCATTGAGCATAATAAACTGCGTTTAGAATTCCAAATTCATATTTCTAGATATTTTGGTGAAAGTAACTCAAAAGTAATACAATAGTAGTGTAATGCCTTACCATTCAGATACATATTATAATGTAACAAATTATTTTGAAATGACAGTAATGAGTAATACATAATACGATTTTGAAGTAACTTGCCCGACAACCATCACTTTCTATGTATGTCTGTGTTTGTGTGTGTGTGTGTGTGTGTGGAGGGTTAATCAAATTCTATGATTGCCACTGATGTGAATGATCTCACAAATCACACAAACCAAATCAAGTTTTAAAAAAATCGCAAAAGTATCGAAATTGAGATTCTTCACTTAGTATTGGTATTGAAACACTAATGTTGGTATTGTGACAACAGGAGTTGGGGATGTGTCCCCACCAAAGCTAAGACCAAACCTACGCCCTTGAATGCACCTCTACTTGTTGCATCAGTCCATGCTAAGCAGCACTTGAACTTTATTGGACGGCAGCTCATTCCGTGCTTGAGGTTGAATATAGCCTTTTCCTATTTTAACCACGAGATGGCAGCATGTCTCAGGGCTGAGGAACACTTCACTCCTTGGCAATGTAAAACGTCCTTGTAGCCTGTAGCTAGATAGATAGATAGATAGATAGATAGATACTTTATTGATCCCCAAGGGGAAATTCAATTCAAAGCTATAGTTGTCTTGTGAGAAGAGAGACACATCCTGTCTTAACAATTTCTATATCAATTTGAAGTTCGATAAGCCTTATTCTCTAGCATACCATTCTAAAACTCCCTATTTACCTACCCTATTCTTGAGACATGATGGTAAGGGTCCGAAGCACTGTGTCGAGAGAGAGAGAGAGAGAGAGACATCATAACTGTACAAGGATACAAGAATACAAGGAAGTTTATTGTCACATGCATTACTGGATGTAAGAAATGCAGTGAAATTATGTGGTGTCAGCCTATTTGTGCATTTATTGGGGGGGGGGGGGGGGGGGGACTAACTGATTTAGGGGGTGGTGGTGGCGTCGCTTGACTAGCTGGCTACATTGTAATTTGATGTAGAACTAATCAAAGCATAAAGACTGTTATGGGCTGATGTATAAATAAACGCTTTTCCATTCATTTGAGACATATTAGAATCAATATTTGTATTTGAATAAGTAGGCCTATTGGAGACTAAGCGTTACCAAATGTGGTTACCCTTTATGGCTTTGAAATGGGCAGCTTGTCATATGACAATTTCAAATTGATTTATTCAAAATTACATATTTCTACGTTTTTATGACACAATGCATTTAATATGTGGTGGCAGATAATGGAAAATTTGAAATAAAATGTATCGTTGAGTTTGCCTAGGCCTACGTTTGATGGTTTTCGTAGCTAATGTTACGAAGAGTCACCCACAGGTCAAAATCGCAGCAGTCGCCGTTGGTGAACGAGACAGACGCATCCCAAGCCCATCCCATCCCCGCAAACTGCAAATGGTAGGCAGGTGAGAATTGACGTCAACAGCAAGCGGTTAGCCCAGACTATTGCATGCCTTGAAGTATGTGAAGTGGAATCGACTATACGCCCGATGTGACAAGGTCCTTTAGACTCCTCCAATTTTTGTCCTCATTGATTTCAAATTAATCGGATAAGCGCCGGGGGAGAGTGCTTCTCCAAACGATGTTTTTAGGACATGTTTGGATAGAACAGGGTAGCCTATTATCCGCCGAAACGAGGCGGTGAAGACTTAAACTTTCATTCAAATATCTGGGTAAGTATTTACTCGTTTTTCGCCTTTATTTTTGTGCATTATGATAGAAACTGGAGCCATTCTTTCCTATATTTACCCTGGTGCATGCGTGAAGGGTTGACAAAAATGTCGTCATTTTAAAGTGCAAGATGGTGCCAAAACAGTTATTTATTTCATATTTCAATTCGCCCAATGTTGTTGTAGATATTAGAATTGCCTAGCTCGCAGACATTAGCTCGAGGCTATGCAGAAAGCTTACGAAGACGAGATGAGTTCAGGCAGGTGTAAGAGCGCTGTTTGCTTACTACACCAAGTACGCCTGGCCAGCATTTGTTTTTGAGTTGCCTTGAGCGTAAAACTCTGAATCGTCTGATTAGATATTTAGAATATGGCCTGTCATATTGATTCTTGTAGCCTAATATATGTGACGTTCGTTTATGAGGACTGGTACAGGACTGGTGCCATTTCTCATGGTGCTGACTTGCCACATGTGCCTGTTCTCTTTGCCTAAAATAAAAAAAATAATTACAATATTTATGTACACTTACCAAAATGAACCTGTTTTTTTCTGAAGTTGCTATAACCATTTGCCATGTCATAATTATGAGTCCCTACAGCGGTTTACAAACAGCTGCATTTTCTATTGTAGAGATGGAGAGTGACCGTGTAGCCATCTTGAATGACGATGAGGAGGACCAGAAGAGGAAGTATGTGCTCTCAGAGCCTTTCAACACCTTATCCATGGACCAGGCGTCCGACACATCCCTCTCCGGGCCGACCCCCTCCGAGACCCCCTCCAGCATCTCGGCCTCTCAGTCGGCCCAGAGCATGGACTGCTTGGACCGTGGCTGCTTGCACGTAAACAACCACCTCCTGGTGTCCAAGGTGTTCTATTTCTTCTTCTACGCGGCCTACGGCTCACTCCACCCGCTCCTCGCCGTGTACTACAAACAGCTGGGCATGAGCCCCAGTCAGAGTGGCCTGCTGGTTGGGATCCGCTACTTCATCGAGTTCTGCAGCGCCCCGTTCTGGGGTCTCATGGCTGACCGCTTTAAGAAAGGCAAGGCCGTGTTGCTCTTCTCTGTCTTCTGCTGGATAGTGTTCAACCTTGGCATTGGCTTTATCAAGCCAGCCGCCATGATCTGTGTGGAGAAAGACTCCATTGTTAACAGTAGTCACCCCCTCCCTGCAGGAAATCATACCAGGAATCGCAGATACATATTTGAAAGCCCTCTTCCCAGTCTCTCACTAATGCGGAACATGGAGCCTGCTTATAGTACTCAGCATAGATACATTAGGAGTGTGGATGTCAATATATCAGACCATCCAGTTGGGTCTCCTGGTTTAACAGCTCACCTGCCAACCCCCAGACCTATTAATGAAGCAGTTATATCCAACAAAACCAGTCCTGCTGCTACCATGACCACCATAATAACACCAATCACTACCTCCAAAGCTGCGACAACAACCGCCACCACCACAGCAAAGCCAAAGGAGCATAAAATAATTTTCAACCATGACCAAGTGGAAACCATCTTCCTCCTGATCCTGTTGGTCATCATCATCGGGGAGTTCTTCAGTGCCCCCGCGGTGACCCTCGTGGACACGGTCACGTTGCAGTACCTGGGCAAGCATCGAGACCGCTACGGGCTCCAACGGATGTGGGGCTCCCTCGGCTGGGGCCTGGCCATGCTCTCGGTGGGCATCTGGATCGACCACACGCCCATCACGCTGGTCGTCCAGGGCTTGGGTTGCGTGCTGCCCCATTACAAGAACTACCAGATTGCCTTCATCGTTTTCGGCGTGCTCATGACCCTGGCCCTGGCGGTGGCCACGCAGTTCTACTTCGATCCCAGGGACTACCAGCCTGGGAAGGAGGGGGAGCAAGAGAACGAGGTCGAGATTCCACACGTCGTCCAGAACATTCCAAGCCCCGAGGCCAGCTCCGAGGAAGCCCCCGTGTGCCCGGAGTCGGCGCACCGGCCCCTCCCCATCAAGGAGCTCTTCCGGCTATTCTGCGGCATCCAGTACGGTTCGGTGCTGTTCGTGGCCTGGTTCATGGGCTTCGGCTACGGCTTCGTGTTCACCTTCCTCTATTGGCACCTGCAGGACCTGAAGGGCACCACCACGCTTTTCGGCATCTGTTCCGTGCTCAGCCACGTGTCGGAGCTGGCCGCGTACTTCACCAGTCACAAGCTGATTGAGCTGGTGGGCCACATCAGGTGAGTGGGTATGGTAAACAAACCCCCCTCTCCCCCTCTCTCAGGGGTGCTCAACTGCAGGGCACAGGGCATTATATACTGCAGTGCAGCTCCAGTGGTTGAAGAGAAATGTGACAAATACACGATTTCTGCTCCATTTGATTCAGATTTTCCTAGTTATATTCTATTCTTATGCGTTTTGGTTCTCTATTACATTTGGGATACTGGGGAAAGCGTGTCCGTGTCTCCGTAGAGACTTACTTGACCTTATCTTTGTCTGTCGTGTAGCTGCTTCTCATATTATTTGATGATGACAGGAAGCTGGTTGCGTCAGTGCACCAGTGACATCAAAGATCACATCTTCAAGTTTTGTTGTCCCGACATCAACCTTCTTACTGCGACTTAGATTTAAAGCGCCATTGACACCAAAGTGAATGGGATGAATTGGTGCTGATGTTTTGATAAATTATATTAAAAGGAAGCAAAGCAAAACATCTGAGTAAAATTGATGCTTTGGACAAGAAAACCTCTTGAAGATTGCCCCTTACAATGTCTATTATTATTGTTTAACATTTGATGAATTTCTTTACAGTAATTTCCTGTGTATTAGCTGCAGTGTGTATAAACCGCAGGACAGTGTTTTTAAAAAACAAAAACAAAACCATATTAATACCATATTAACTGCCCCTGTGTATTAACTTGATGGTTGAAGATATTTTGCAAAATCGATGTATAAACCTCGGCTAATAGTTGGGAAATTATGGTATGCCTTTGTGGTTCTACAAAGACAATGTGAGAAAGGTGTACTTGAAGTGCATCATTTCACTGACTACGTTTGCATGCACATCAGTACCCTGGTTATGGTCGGGATTTTGAAGTATCCTGGTTTTGTTTGGGCATGTAAATATCATATCCCAATTTCAGAGCCCAGGACAATCCCTTATCCCGGTTTTGAGAAATCCTGTTATGCTAGCTGGAATACTCCAAAAGAGTCTGGGATGCTGTTCCTTGTATACACCTTATCCTGGTTTATCATGCAAAAGTTTGTACAGATGATCTACCATCTTGAACTTGACTAAGTGGAACGGAATGCCCAGCTGAGCTTCTGGCATATTTACTTACCACTGGGCCTGGTTTATTCGGCTCTCAGCCTGACACTAAACAGAGAGCCAACTGAGCTCCCTGGGTTCTGGTTTAAGATGATTTGTGTGCACTGCCCACACTGTGTAGTTATTATTAGAGAGATTAAGGACATGGGGTCCCTTAAGGAAGGTCCTCTCCATATGGCTGTGCCATGGCACTGTTTCGTTAAGAGATGTGGCACCATATTTTTTAAACCCTTTCTGAAATAACATTTGGTCCTCAGCAGTCTTGATGAACAATGGTACTGCATCCGTCTATGGGCGGATGCAAAGGCCATATTAAAAAAAATGGGCCATTACTAAGATAAACAAACGGCTTTTGATTGGACATTTTGCAATCCATGATGGCTGCATTACCGCTAAGCATGGGGACGAGGAGTGCGTCCAAAGGTCAACATGTTTTTGTGGCACAGACCTGGCACACACACAGACAGACAGAGAGAGAGAGGGTGCCAACTGGTTGTTTGACTCACATTGCTAAGTGGGCAACGCTTGGCCACACAGTGAGCAAACTGTGTGGTAATGTATGTACACACCAGCAGGTATCATGCCACATTTTGGAAAAACACACGTTAGTAGGCATTAGAGAAATGGCAAGCCGAGAGAAGAGAGGACAAGATTCGTCTTTACAAAAAGGAAGAGTGGGAGAGGAAAAATCGACATCCTCTCAGATGGTATTTCTCAAGTATCTGTTAAATTTGGCCTGCATGACTAGCTGAGATAAATGGCTGACTGGTGGAAATGGAGGGTTGAGCCAAAGCCTGTTGACTTGCAGCAGCCTGCATGGCTCCTGAAATGGGCCAGGGCTCTCTGCTGTCTCCCTTGGCAGAGGTTCAGCCCGGTTTAAGTGTGAGCCGTGCCAAACATGGGTGGGCACCATCAGCCGACCGCTTGGAGTGAATTTATGGACAGTCCAATGTCCACATCATCTTAAATGTTTCAGATGTTTGGTTTAACACTGTCAAAAGAGAACGTCTGTGTAATATTACAGATAAATAATATTGTACAAGGTCACACTGGCTTACCTCCCTACCCCCTTCTACTCCATAATGCATGAGTGGGTTTGTTGTTTTAACTGAGATTATTTCCAGTCGTAACTAGACAAAAGGCACAGAGACATCGAGGATGTGGCACCAGACGTGATGGTAAAACTGTGGGCTTTGTTCAACAGTCATCCCATCCCCCAGTGGACATGTGTTCATTGTGATGAATGTACAAACATCCTCATTTCTGCTACCGTTTGCTTTTATAATGAGTTGATCTGAAGGTCTATATGCACACACACAGAGTGTACAAAAGCAAATGGGTTCATGTTAAACTGAGAAGAGGCCGTTTCATAGCGTTAGTTTGACCACTGGAAAGAAAGAAAAGAGTGCTCTCTGGCATTGAGTTTTTTTAGTTTTGTTTTTTTATTCAGCTTAAACAAAGCCTTAATTGTGTGAATGTCGCCTCTGCAAGAAAGAGAGTGGGACAGAGAGACACAGATAGGGAAAGGGAGAATACGAGCTACAGTCTTCTCTTTCTCCTTCTCTCACACTCTCTCTCTCTCTCTCTCTCTCTCTCTCTCTCTCTCTCTCTCTCTCTCTCTCCTCTCACACTCTCTTCTTTCCTCTCTCTCTCGAATGTCTACTTTGGTGGCCTGTTTTCAGTTATGTGTGTGGAGAGTTGGACCAGTGACCCTGTAACTCAATCCCCTGTGCCATTAGCTGGGCCAGATGCTTTTGTCTAGGCTTTCCGACATCGATCCCACGCCCTCCCAGCCCTCTGCGGATCAATCAGAAAGGACAGGGCAAGAGAGCAGGCCGGCTAGCTGAGATGGACAATAGTCAGGCTTCAGCGGGAGAACACACACAGCCCAGGCAACTGGGGAAGCGAACAGTCAGAGGAGTTGGAGAATTTGCATGCGTATCTCATACGTCTGCGCAAGTGTTAAGACTTATCTCTGTAGGTCAAGGCTACTGCTCCACAGCCTCCTGCTTTTAAACTACACACCTTTCTACAGTTTATTTTTGTAGTATAGTGTGGGTGTAAAAATAGTAGGATGATAAGGATTGAATGGAGACTAGCATTTATTTTATAGCATTTCATTTTATGTTGTTGTATTATCGTTATCAGTGATTGAGTTTAACTACTGTGGCTCATTTGAGCATTGCGCTAATGATGTAAAGGTCCTGTTTCAGTCTCTAGGGAGTTCCTCCATTTAGAAATGCCCATCAATGTACTTTCTTCACTGTGGTTGGAAGGCCTTGTGAAATGATCTAAGTATGTTTTTGTGTAGAGTGAGGGACAGCTGTCTGTGTCCTGTTGTGAGACACACACACACACACACACACACACACACCCATACACACCCCTCAGGCCTCATAAATGTCCTTGTTTCTAACAGACACTCCCAAAGGGAGAGAATGAGTCACACTGTGAGCCAGAATAGAGGAGAGAGCAGGCGGCTGACATCACTGCAAGAGTCCAGCAAGGCTTAAGGAGACACACTCTCCAATATACATACCAAACAAAGCATCTCACTGTGGTTTACCACAGACTAGCTAGATAGATAGATACTTTATTGCTTATGCTTAAGACATCACACACAAAATACACTACAACAGGGGTTTTCAACCAGAGGTCCACGGCCCACTTGTGGTCCGTGAGGACATTGCTGGTGGTCCCTGACCATGGATTCAGTAATGTAGTTTCAATGTGTGAATCCATATTTTTATTCAGTGGTGGTCCTGGGGTTGCGTAATTAGTCAGAATGGTGGTCCCTGGTTCACAATCAGTTAAAAACCCCTGCACTGCAACATACACAGAATGATAAAATAACAAATCCACATGACCCATATGGACATCTGACCTCTGGGCTATTGAGGATCAAACCAGCATGATCGATTTGAAACTACTATCAAAAGTGGTTCCCTTCCTCATTAAATTGTAAAATCATATCATAACATGGGGTCATATGGTAAACTCTTTTCCAAACCTTTTTAAAATGTTTTTTTTCCCTGACTTTCTCCTGACTCCTCAGGGTACTGTACATTGGACTGGCCTGTAACACCGCTCGCTACCTGTACATCTCCTACCTGGAGAACGCCTGGATCGTTCTGCCCATGGAGGTCCTTCAAGGTGAGCAGGGCAGCGAGTCAACAAGATGGCCTTCTGTTGACTTTTGAAGGAGGAAGTGTTTGTATTGCCTTGAAAAAAACTCTCACACACACCCACCCACACACACACACACACACACATATATATATATATATATATATATATATATATATATATACACACACACACACATACACACACAACACACACACAGACACACATACAGCTTCTTGCTCGCCACAGGTTCATGCAAGGACACGAGTTTCAAGTTCAGTTATTAACAGGCAGCTGTTAATATCTGAAAGAGGTAAATGTGCCGGCGACAACATAAGTTTGAGGAAGAAGAAGACCCAGTTTTTGTATTGCACAATGTTACATTTCAAGTCTGCAATTTGTACGACCATTATCTCACTAGCAGATTATAGTAAGTGCAAGACATTTGCATTTGAAATTGCACTTTTGATAAGGAACTTACAGTGTACTAAGGGACAGCTTGCTTGTTGTTAGTTTAAGTATATTTACTGTAAACATGCCTAATCTACTAGCCTTTGCATCATACACTGCAGGGTGGTGGATTTGTTGGATAGTGTTCAGTCATTTCCCGTTACAGACCTGTGACCACAGGAAGGCCAGTTCTTTGTCATCCCACCTTGCAGTTATTACCCTTTTACTAGATTTCTCACAAGCACTTGAACTAATAACACAAGAACTGACAGTGTCATTTTCAGTCCCATTGAAATCAATGGTCAAACTACTGTAGTTTCTGTTTTCTGCCACAGGATTCATATTAGCATTGTGCAAGTTATTCTCACTATATTCTGTATGTGTGTGTGTATGTGTCTGTGTGTGCACGCACGCGTGCATGCATGCGTGTGTGTGTGTGTGTGTGTGTGCGCGCGCGCATGCATGTGTGTGCGTTTGTGTGTGTGTGCGTTTGTGTGTGTGTGTTTATTTTATTTGTTGTTTGTCCCACAGGTATGACGCATGCCTCTGTGTGGGCGGCCTCTATTTCCTACCTGAGTGCCGCGGTGCCGCCCGCCCTGCGCACCTCCGCCCAAGGCATCCTGCAGGGGCTGCACCTGGGCCTCGGCCGCGGCTGTGGGGCCATGATCGGAGGAGTGTTTGTCAACTACTTTGGTAAGTTCTCTGACCCAACAGCTATGAGCCATGATGGCAGTGCTAACCGTGACGATGCTAAACATTGATTGTCTCCTTTTCAATCAATAATTTTTTAATCAATAAATACCCAATTCTGCTTGAAAATTCCACTACAGAATGTACAATACTTCCAAAGTTTATTCCACCAGCCTTTTGTATCAAAAAAATTGTCCCTGCCCCCAAACTTGGTACATTTTGGAGTAATTGAAATGACATCAGTATGTCCCTTTCTACTGTAATTTTTCAAATCAAAACATTTATCCAAATGATTCTGTTTGAATATTTAACTACAGAATATATCTCCCCTTGAAAGTGTCTCACACAGTTTTCTTTTTTTTGGACTACAAAAATCATGATCTGTTGATAATGAGCCATATAGCAGAAAGTTTAGTCTAAAATTATTTACAGAATGCTGGATGCATAGGTTTTATTCTGAGACCATGGCCTTGATATTACTTTGTTGTATGAAGACAGTAACTGATAGGATCATACTCGTATTGTTTAAAGTAATATTTCATTCACATCAATGTGAGTTACCGTCTATGCCTCCCCATGAGTGCTTACTCATAAAATAGAATTACTGTTGAGGTGGCAGTTACTGTATGTACCAGTTCTAGAAAACACTACTATGTGTTTTAAAAAATGGCCAGTGAACAGACCATAGCAATCGGCCTCATTGCACCTCTTCCTTTTTACAGGTACAATACCCTATGAAAGACATGCCCAACTTTGACTAGCCTTGAGTTTTCATCGTCACCTATGCAAAACAAATAAAAAGTCATCTCTGAGGGCTGGGTCATTATGTTGAAAACAATGGCAAATATTTGTCTTGGTCACAGGTACTGTTGGTGTCAACCTACAGTACACACACACAGGGCCATCCATGATGGGTAAACTATAAAAGGATCTTTTCTCCTGTATGAATCCTGTGGGATCTGCTAGCCATTTCCCTAATGGCTTTTTTGTTTGGAAAATGCAGACAAAGGCCTTTGCTTGAAAAGGCACATGACCACAGAGGGATATAGGTCTTATTAGTGAAGTCAATGGCATGCAATGCACTGTATTTGGCATTGATTGATTCAATCGAGGAATTGAATTTCAATTCACTACTTAAAGTATACCATAGTTAATTTCCACGTCTGTTAATGGAAACTAGTCATTTCATATATATACACAGGAGAGGTGTTAAATTCCTCGTGCTATAGCTAGGGGATTTCACACAGCAGCCAATCAACAACCAGGCCTATTATTTACCATAAAAAACAAAAATCATTAAAAACAACCTATGTGGGCGAAAAACATCAACAAAAGAACAGCCCTCGACAGTATTTCACTGGTGTTATCAAGCAGGCACCATCTTTCATCAGTGTTTCATTGAATTGACCTATTGGTAAACCCCGACCGTCAAATGCACATAAGCCATCAGCAAATTAGCACCAGCTATACTCTGAAGCTCCATAGAGTTGCATTAGAAACTGTGATTTTTGTCCCATGACACCTCCACCCACCCCCCTCCATGCTCATTATGGGTTCTCTACCAACCAGCAAGTACCAGCAAATTCTTTGGTTATTCCTCTTCGTTGCTGTGGTCTGATTAGCAACATAACCAGATAAACCGTAGAAAAACATTGCACCCCAAAATGACACAAGAATGCATTTATTGTACCCATTTTTGTTATCTGCGCTAATAACCTGCATTAGTGCTTCCTGTTTCTTTTTGTGCCGGGATGATTACAGTTCTGTCAGGTCCATTAAAGTCAAGAACAACACAGACAATGAAAATTCTTTAGGACATTTTATTGAATATATTATTAATTAAATTTGGCGGTATGGCTCTGTTCAGAGGAGTCCCCAGACCTTTCATGAGCACCATGAAAAAGCAGAGTCAGGGGACAGCAGCAGCATTAGGGGACGCCCACACAGTTTAACACTGGGAGAGCTAACTATTCCCCCATATGAACAGAGCGGCAACTATGACATAAAATGCCTTTGCCATGTTATACACAACAGGGTGGAGCAGGGGAGGAGGTGGGTTGCAGCAGCAAGCACTTAGGAATGACTAAAGCAGCTTTAAATAAGGCGCTCTGTTTGCGTGTGGCCATTTAGAAGCGAGGAGATTTGACCAGCTGATGCGCTGACGCAGATCAGCTGATACGACCTTGTTGATCAATAGCGGTTAGCGGCGTCTTGACTACTTGGCCTGCCAGAACTGACGCTGGACGCTCAATTTTAACTTTGAAGAGTTTTATCTAAGGTTTATCTATAGGTTTAGCTAAGGTAAACTTTCAAGCTAAGGTTCTTGTTTTGCTTGTTTTGCTTCTCTGTGCGTAGGAGCTGCCCAGACATTCCGAGGGATTGGAATGGCCTCCCTCGTCATCCTCCTCATCTTCTCTCTAATTCAGTGCCTCGTTGGACAGAATGAGGACAAGAGTAAGTACCTGAGTCCCTTCACTGTTCTCTCTCTCTCTCTCTCTCTCTCTCTGTCCCTACTTCCCTCCATCTCTCTCTCTGTCCCTACTTCCCTCCATCTCTCTCTCTGTCCCTACTTCCCTCCATCTCTCTTTCATTCCATCAGTCTCACAATTTCTCTTGTCTCTTTCTCTTTTCTGCCATCGTTCCCTCTCTCCCTCTCTTCATCTCGCTTGTTCATCTCGCTCGCTTTCTCCCGTCTCTCTCTCTCTCCCTTTCTCTCATCTATCTCTCCTTATCTCGTCCGTCTCTCTCCCTCTCTCCCCCCTCCATCTCTCCCACTGTAGGTCATTAGTGGAAAAAGTCTCCCCCTCCATGTCATGTTTCATATTATGTAAGCGTTCTCTGAGACAGCCGAGTTTCTAAAAACACCTGAGGTGGAGATGGCAGGAATGATAAATGAGGCTCTGTTTGTTTATTTTACTCCTCTGTCCTCAACCACCCACCCACTCGTTCCTTCACTCCTCCTGTCTCCCTCTCTCCACCATCTTTTTCTATCTGTCTCTCCATCCCTACTCTATTTCTGTTTCTGTCTCTCTCTCTCTCTCTCTCTCTCTCTCTCTCTCTCTCTCTCCCTGTCTTTCTCCATTCCCAGCAAAAGACCACATTTTGGCTGAGAACATTCCGGTCCCCTCCAGCCCGGTCCCGATCGCCACCATAGACCTGATCCCAAACCAGAGCAGCTCCGAGTCCCGCCACCCCACCACTGCAGTGGCCGAACCCAAGGCCCCGGCCAAGAAGACCAAGCACCAAGAGGAGCAGGAGGATGTGTCCAAGCCCGCCTGGGTGGTGTCCACCTCGCCCTGGGTCAGTCTGGCCTTCGCCCTCTACCAGCTGAAGGAGATGGCGGCCCTAGAGAAGAGCGACCCGGCGCTGGCAGAGCAGACTCAACCCCAGCAGCAGGTACGCTGGTACCCCATGTGATGATGCCTGATGTGGCTGTGGTGAGGTTGGAAGTGCTGATCTGCATTTGATTCAGCCCAGTCAGTCTATGCCCATGCCGTGCCCACACTCACATTGTGCCAGTTGGAGTTCCGAAGGGCTGCTTTTGTTGAACATTTGCTTTTTCATTTATTTTTATTTATATTTTTTCTTGTGCTTTCTAAATTCTTGCCTTTATAAATCATTAAGACTATTATTTTGTTAACATATCTTTGTTGAACAGTTCATATGTGAATAATGACTTAAGTTTCTTTTTGATAATTTTTTGCTCTCAAATTACTCTTGCTGCAGTGCATCTGAATACAATGTGCATGCCTGACACGCTTGAATGAAACTATGAAAATAAAAAAAAATGTCTGTTTATTTCATGCTTTCAATGACCTCAGGATAAAGGTGAGAGTGAATCTGTGAATGTACAGTGTGTGTGTGTGTGTGTGTGTGTGTGTGTGTGTGTGTGTGTATAATATATATATATACACAGTACATACACATACATACACATGTGCATGTGAATCTGTACATAAATGTCTCACGACATTTATGGCCAATGACTTGCCATTCAGGACTGAATAAATATACAGGGACTGCCCTGAAGATTTGATCATATTTATGGCATATTTGAACATATTTATGGCATTATTAAACAATGTATTGTGATTATATGTGATGTGCTATCTTGTGTTATTTTTTTAGACAGATTATGTTTGACTGTTTCATTCTTTTTTTCCCATTGTACTAAAAATGTCTCGCAAAGAAAGGAGACTTAATGCTTTTGTCTGCTCGTGAAGCATCATCAGCTAATCTGTTCACTTGAGTAAAGTTAGTTTCAGCGAACATATATCACAAAATAAAATATTTTTTCTTTTTAAAAAAAAAATAAATAATAGAATCACCAATACTTACTTGCTTAGAATGTATAAACACTCCACACAGTTTGACAGCATGGATAATGCAACTGCTACTTTTACATTTGTACATGTGCAGTGAAGCAGAATATATGCAAAAAGACTGAGCAGTAGTATCCACCTGTGGCACTTTCCATTCCCCCGACTTTATCTTACTTGGGTTCCTATTTGGGCTGCTCAGTCTAGCCTGTGTGAACCCAAGAAAACTGCAAACATTTATGTTTTGAGGCAAACACACACACAAACACATTTCTACCTGTTTACAAAACAGTAAATATCAAATGGAGTCGTGTACTTACATGTAAATTGTTTATGGTACAATGTCCAGCCTATTATGTATATATTTTTAAATAGCACCACACACAAGAATCTTGTAATACATACACCACCAGACAGGAAGGCCGGCAACATAACACTGGTCTCATGAAGGAGTGTTTTGCATACCCCTCATCTATATGGCCTAACATGGTGCTCTGTTCCTCTGCATTCACAGGAGACAAATGAATTTATGTTACCGGACAGTTCGAATGAAGACACCATATCCCCACCCATCATGGAACGAGAGTCCAGCTCAGAAGGATCGTCCACATTTGAGCACATAGCGGAGGCACCCACCAATGTCAGTAGGGCACCCAAAGGCCCTTCAGAGGCCCCTGGCGAGCCTCCAGACCTCACTACAGAAGACCATCTGCCAGCAAGGCACCCCGAAACCTCACCTACCGCTTCTGATGAACCTCACAGAGCACCTCAAAGTCATCCCGCCAATCAGTAGCGTGTGGACTCACTAAATTCCGAAGCATCCAAAACTTCTCCATCTCGGGAGAATGGAACGAGTATCTCCAGAGGATTGCTATACTTTTTGGGACCTAAAGGGAATAATAACTGTAAAAAAAGATTTGTATATTCTCGTTTACTTGTTTACATTTAGTCTTACACTGTAGCCGTCTTCTTGTTTGGTCGTCTTTGGCCTCGTACTGCCACTAGACCTTTTGCCTTACCCCTGTTGCCATCTTCACTTAAGGGCCTCTGAGAACTTAGTATGCGCCTGTATTGCACTGGAATGCACAAAAAGACAACTGACTGAGATAGATTAGCACTCATTCAAACTTTGTGGAATGTGTTACAAGGCTACCCACCGATGGATGGTACGGCAGAACCTACAGGGTATTGGTTTACTGATGATTGTATGGCTATTTGCAAGTCTGCTCGGCCATAGTGTGGATGCTGTGTGATGCCTTTGGTGAAACAATTGCCATTTAGGGTGGAAGTTACATGTGAAACGAGACAAGAAGGTCAGACAAGGTCACATGAGGTGAATGTGAAGAGTCACTTGTTTAGAACATCATGTGAGGCAAAGACTGGCACTAATCCTGCTGCTTAGCATCTGTCAGAAAACGCATCAGCAGAAACTCAAACGTTAGCACTGTATTAATACAAAGTTAGGCTGTTTTAGCCCATGCCTAGTAGCAGCACCATGGTCTGTGGTGCCGTCATTTGTCTTGAAGCTACATTACAATTCACATTAGCATAAGGCACTTAACGGGTCGGTGTGAAAATCCTTACGTGAAACTTCTGGTACGCAGCCACATTCTTAAGCCTCTGCAACGTATGCCTTCACTGGATGTGATGCCAGGGCATATGTATAGCCTATTAGAACATTCAGACTTACCATCACTGGTTAGCCTTTACGTCATAGTCAGTCATAGAGTTTGTTCTCTTTAGGGCTCTGGTCACTGTGAACTAAATTAGAATTTAGACATATTCTAGGAATTCTAGTCTCCCATTTCATCAACACCAATAGCCTGCATCCTATTGTGTTTGTATATCAAGGATGGAATCCAGGATCTAACCTTCAACCAAAGGACACTCTACAAGAGTACTGTTGGCTTTGCTTTGTCTAGAGGGCTTTCTATGTTGAGTGTATATCTTTGTATGCGTGTGTGTGTGTAAGTATGTGTGTTGTGTGTTTTTCCAACTCCAACTAGCAAGCACCTTTCTGTTCACTCTGCACTTAAAGTGTGATTCATTCCCAAATCAGCTTGTTTACATGTAATTAGACAAAGAAAGTGTACAAATCTACAATAAAATAAGGTTGTATTTATTTAAAAATTAAAAGAAACATTCTGTGAGATAGTCGACTGATTAAGAAGTGGTTATCAAGTGGTTCTTCATATAAAAATCAGCTATAAAAGGGTTTTTTCACATGAGAAAGGACTATATAAAAAAAAAAAAACTCATCAAAAACCGTATTAAAAACACACCTTTTTACAATGTGTAGCACATGTCTATGAAGAAAAACTGCCAAGAGAGGCACTGACATAACAAAACAGTTTAAAACACATTACAGTTACACTGTGGCAGTCCCTGAGAGTGACTATTACACAGAGAGCCACTAGAGGGCAGTAGCCTCCTGGACTCTCTCAGCACCGGCACGCTTCTACTGCACACTTCATTATCCGATCAGAGGACTCTGCTGCTCTGCCACAGGCACCAGGAGTAGGAGACGAGAGAAGACACAGGAAGCTGCACTAATGATGAATAGGACCCACCTGAGAGCAGTACACACTCGGTTCAGTGTCATCACGCTAATTCCTTAAGATGTGGCGGGAAACCGCAGCCCTGCAGCCACGTTCGGGCTTGGATATGTTTGGAGTGGGTGGGAGACACATTGTTTTAAATCAAATGAAGAGAAGAAAAACTAAATAACAGAAAACAACTATTCCAAAAAAATCTCTAAAAATGACACATATGAAAGGATTTTGGAAAAAAAAGAAGAGAAATAAAACAACAGCTAACCATCCAACATTCACAGATATCACTGTGATTAGAATGTCCTCTCTATCCATCCGTCCCTGAAAACCACAGGGGCTGTCCACTGTTAGTGAATCAGTGCACTCCAAAGGTCCTTTTCCAGTTCATCTAAAGTCTAATGGCCATGGATTTGGCAGGCAGTCGCCAGTAGTGAGATATCCCCCGAGAGGTTCAGTGAGCGTCCAAACCATTGGCACCACGTCGCACAGCTCAAAAGAGGTCTTCCTCCTCTTCCTCTACATCCATGGGGAGTGGGGGGTAGAGGGCGGGGGCTGGGGCAGGGGGGTAGGGGCAGAACAGAGCGGGGGTGGGTGGAGGGGGTGTGTAGACAGGGAAGCTGGGCAGGGTGGGGCTCGGGGTGGGGACGGGGGTCGGGGGCGCCCTGGCGTACGGCTCCAACTCGTCCTCACTGAAGTCGTCTCCACCACCACTGCCGCCGCCGTTCAGGTCATCGCCATCGCCGTCGCCATGGTGCAGGCCCCAGCTGCGACTGCCACTGAAGAGTACGTTCTCGTAGTAGGCTCCGCCCACGCCGTAGTGGCGCTCGTGCTTATCCTGTTCTGACGCGGTCACGTGGGCACCGCTGCGCAGGAAGTCCGCAAACCTGCACGACCAGGAAGACCAACGGTCAGTAAGACAGAAGGACAGAGAAAGGCAAGCAGGAAGTCCGCAAACCTGCACGACCAGGAAGACCAACGGTCAGTAAGACAGAAGGAGAGAGAAAGGCAAGCAGGAAGTCCGCAAACCTGCACGTCCAGCAAGACCAACGGTCAGTCAGACAGAAGGAGAGAGAAAGGCAAGCAGGAAGTCCGCAAACCTGCACGACCAGCAAGACCAACGGTCAGTCAGACAGAAGGAGAGAGTAAGGCAAGCAGGAAGTCCGCAAACCTGCACGTCCAGGAAGACCAACGGTCAGTCAGACAGAGAGAGAGAAAGGCAAGCAGGATGCATGTTGTCTCCTTACTGCCTCTTAGTCCAAAAGTGAAATACACTGAAAGTAAAATGACTGGTATTCAGCAAACGCTCCGAAGTACCACAGACTCAACGGCGGGTTTGAAATTTAACAACAACAACAACAACTCAACTCTTCATCTACACTTAGTGACGCTAATGGTCTGACAAACGTACAGAAAGAAAGAGAGACAGAGAAAGACAAATGTAGTGTGTGCTCGCTGATTCCTTACTGCCTCTATCTCTTGTTAACATGTCCCCCTCTACACTCCTCTAAGCAGACTTCGTCTACTGATGGTGATGGTAATGGCAAGTTACACATACACCACGTTGCCACCAAACTCCAGTGCTCGTCTGTGCCTCTCTATCCTGGGAGACAAGGCCAGCGCATCATGCAGGTTAGCATAGGATGCTGCGGATCAGCTGGAGTGCTGTGATTGGTTGGGAGAGGCAAACAGCTCCCGTCATACGCTCTGTTCCATTCTCCTTGTTGAGGGATGAGTCATCAGATGATGCACGAGAACACTTCTGCCTTCTAAAGGGCCAGGACACAGCTGATCACAGGTTCCCCTTGGAAGCCATGGCTGGGAGTGTGAGTGTGAGTGTGAGTGTGTGTGTGTGTGTGTGTGTTCTCCTGCACTGATCTAATTTGCTTCAAATATTTCTACAAAGACGGCCACCACGCCTCAGCCACCATGCCTTTACATGATGATCCACATTACGATCCCAATGCTGTAACTTAGTTTCACTTTCCTCACTGACCAAATACAGCTACACAGATGTCTTTGTGAGGACGTGTGTGTGGTGTCCGTCCACCTCCACTTCCCCCTGTTACCCAAACTAACTGCATAGCGAGCGCAAGCAATCCAGCTGTGAGCCGCCTGACCTCCTTCTTCAGGCATTAGGAAGTTACGGTGTGTTTATTTATGTAGGTGATGTAGGTGCACTCGAATAGAGTTGGAGGACAGAGACACAGTGCGAATATCCCTCTTAACGCCATGATTCTGTAAGCTCAACGGCCAATTGACTGGCTGGAATAATGTCTGGCTCAGTCCAAACCAGTCTGTTTACTCCCCATTCACAGAGCCAGGGGTGTGTGCAAACACTGGATCTTTTTTACAGAACTACACAGAACTGACAGCTTGAGAAACACAGACGTCGCCTTTAATCTTGCGTAAGCGGAGTTCTTACCTCTGTGGATTGCTGAGCTTGAGAACCGTGTCCCAAGCAGGGAACCCTGGGGTTCTGCAGGACTCCCTCAGCTGTTCTAGGGAGGCACGAGTGTGGACCTCCCCCTGTTCTCGGTACTCCTCCTCCGTCAGGAACCGGGTCACTGGCCGGCGCCGGCGCCGGAACAGGCCCAGGAAAGAGCAGAGGAGGTTCCAAATCAACCTAGACGGAAGACAGGCAGTCAGAACCATGTCATCAATTCAGTTCAACGTTCAGGTTTGTTTGGTATTTCTCAGAACTCTCTGCTTATTCAGAACTAAGAATTCCTTCTAAGAGTTCTGTCTTACTTCAGAGACAAAGTTAAAGTTACAGCATTTGGAATAAAAGTGACAGTTATGCATTACTTTTCTTTACTTGCCATAATTACACGCCAGTCATAACGCTCAACAGAGTTGGAGGATTGGAACAGCAGAGAAAAATAAGAGCTTAATTAGAGCAGTTGTTCTGTTTTTGCTCTGATGACGATGATGAAGTTAATAATGTGAGGGGGCGGTGGTGGTGCAGTTCTTGCTCTTTCTGCAGAGAAAGTGTTGTGTGTTGCACTCACTAACACTAATGTACAGAGCTCATCAGGGACTCCACATGACTCTGATTAGCTCTGGCTGCAGGAGACTAGCAGCGCCCCCTGCAGGTCACAGACATCAATGTAACCCCCCCTCACCTTACTCTAATTGTACCCTAAATCATATGTGATTGATGCATATAAATATTTCTTGCATCAACACTGTACACACAGAAAAAAAAAACATGATGGCTTAAAGCAGCTCTTTTACAAATGGGGCACAAAGCAAGGACAGCTTGGGTGTTCTATTCAGTTCTGAATGCATCTACAGACCGAGATCGTCGATCACACTGCTCGGTTATCAAGCCATGTGTATGTACACGAGTACACATCATTTACACCTCTATCTAAAGTAGCAGCATCATCAGTATCTACAGTATGATGCTTATTATAGTAATCACAGAATCAAAAATGAATATACATTTAAGTATGTTTTAACAAACATCTTTAACCACATAATACATTAATGGCAGAAGGCAAGATCACACTGAACATGTGTTACATCTCGCTACTAGATATAAGTCGTATCTTTCCATCTATTGAACCATGTATGTGTGTATGTATGAATAGGTCTGTGCATCTAACCATCTCTTTAAACCAGCAGCCAGGCATACCTGCAGATGCCGATCAGAATGGTAGCCACCACTGGCAACAGCTTGAGGCTCATCAGCGCCCCCATCAGGGTGTAGGCCGCTGGTGGGTAAGAGATGCCCGCCCACAGCATGGTCATGGCGGCGCTTTGCACGCACCAGGTCATCAGGGTCAGAGTTCGCTCACAGGTGATGGGGCCGCGCTTGTAGCACAGCGCAAAGCTGATGAGACCCGTTACAGCCAGGTAGCCTGGGAGAGGAGATGATGGGGGGGGGGAGGGGGGGGGGATGGGGGTTAAGACAGAATGTCAATGACTGCACACCTACACTAAAGATAGAGGTTAAGAGGTGAGGGTTGAACATCAGGCTGTGCTTATTTAAGGCTGTAAGAGAAAGAAAGAGAGAGAAAGAGAAAGAGAGGGAGAGAGACGGAGAGAGAGAAGGTGATCCACAGAAACACAGAGCAGAGGAAGAAAATGAGAGCTTGGAGATGAAAAGAGAGAGAGCGCTAGTGAGAGAGAGAGAGAGCTAGTGAGAGAGAGAGAGAGAGAGAGAGAGAGAGAGAGAGAGAGAGAGAGAGAGAGAGAGAGAGAGAGCTAGTGAGAGACAAAAAAAGAGAGAAAGAAACAACACATCTAAATTGTAATCCCCTGAGCGTGTTTTTTCCCCCTGTTGTTGTAAGCATAGCAATCGATGTTCCAGCTGCATTTGCAGCTCCTCCTAATCCTAATATGCCTGTGGTTCTCTCATTTCCATAGCCTGGCGAGCGCTGAGAACGAGGGGGGGAGGAATTGATTTGACGGCCAAACGCACATGCAGCCTATCGAGCAGTCAAGAGGCAGTCGCTCGACCACTCCAAATACTTTGCATCCTTATCACCATCATGCCGGGTAGACTGGCAGAGATGGGGATGCACGATGGAGGTCAGAGCTTTAGTGCCGTCTAGAGGGGGTTATTTAGAGTTTATGCATTATTCTTCAGATAATAGCTACATAATGTAGTCCTGTCTGACGGTACAGTTACAAGGGCTACCGTGTGTACACAACACACACACACAGTAACAATTTTAAAAACATTTAGCAAAAGGACATATGCACATGAATGGACTGGATAACATAAATTCCTCTTGCAAGATCTAAACAAAACAAGTAGAGCTACTGACAATACAACAGGCAAACTCTATCAACCTGAAAGAGGACTGAAGCAGCTTAACCTCCATTTTCTGTTTCTAGGACAAAGACGCTTACTCAACCCTCAGATTGTAGCATTGCTTGTGGGATACAATTTCTCTGCAATAAACCAAACTAATGAGTTAGTGTCTGAGTGAACCAGGGGATCAGCGTTTAAAGGATTAGCTTCAGCCAGTTAGTATCCCAGTTGGTCACCACCATCTTTAAAATGGCGTCTGACGTGCTCACTTCCGGTCACATTTGAACTACCCAATTAGGTGTCTACTGGTGGGCACAGAAGCCATTCCAAATGGACAATTGAATCAGAGAGGGTTAAAGCGGAGCAAGGATCTTTGATTGAATGTGATGACCATCAATCATGTGGCATCTAATTGGCTTCTTTGTGAAAATGTGTCTGGAAGTGACAAAATGTGTCTGGAAGTGACCAAATGTTGGACACCATTTTTAAAAATGGCAGCAGCCCACTGAGCATATTTTTGGCTGAACTAACAAGTCTAGCATCAGCCACTGAATTGAATGGTGCCAGTAATTCCTCAGTGTCTCCAGTTCTACTGTATATAATACCTCCATGGTGTGAATAGTGATTCATTTCTAGAGGGTTTCTGTAGTTCCACTGGCACTGCAAGGTGGCAGAAACACCAAGGACACAGGTTCAATACCCAAATACCACACACAAAGTCTAGAGAGATAAATAAAGTCTATGCCTGTACTGTACTACATATGGCTTTAGACAAAAGTGTCCGTTAAATTAATCAATGTAATGCTGGATATCCTATCCAAATCCAGTACAACTTAAGCACTGCTAAACAGACATAACAAAAACATTTGGTTTCTAAAAAGAAAATGTCACAGAAAGCTAGAGTGAGTGCTAGAGCATTAAACTACAACAGTTAAAATAAACCTCTCCATCAGTCAAACAGCGAGACATCTGTGCCATCTCAGTTTGATTTCATGGCCTCTGCACTGATACTGATTCACAAAGTCGACGGCGCACGTGTCAAACGAGCGGTTACCTACCCAGCGTCTCTCGCCAGTAGTTCTTTGTGATGTCCTCCCACGCCACCATCACTTTTTGAAACCCCAGGTAGGAAACACCGGTGCTGGCACCAAAAAACGCTAGGAAGACACCTTTCTGTACAAGGCACACACACACACACACACACACACACACACACACAGACACACACAGAAAGAGAGAGAGAGAGAGATGAACAGAGATACACAAACACACACAGCTCCAGGTAAGGGTGGGTGACTCAGGTGTGGGGTGCTGAGCTCAGGTGCTCAGGTGGCCAGAGACATGCTCTGTATAAATATACTGTATATACCCCCTGACAAGCCACCCAACACCCCCAGCCCCTTTCCCGCCCCAACTCGCATAATGCAAATGCACAGCAGCCAAACGTGTTTTGCTGGGCCATCAGGCTAAGCTAATCAAGCAAGACATCACACACTTACAATAGGTCTGAACTTTAAGTACACCAGGCAGGAAAGATCCGTGGGTGGGTAACGGAGTATGCATGTGTGGGGGGTGTAATCATTATCAGGGTCTGACGAGAGTGGGGGGTGAGGGGGCGAGGCTGTTGAGAGACTGAGGAGAGAAAGAGTGAGTGTGTGTGTGTGTGTGTGTGTGTGTGTGTTGGGGGGGGGGGTATACACTAGTTTCACACTGACTGTTGAGCTAATAGTCAAAAGCCTCCACCCACTCAGTTGCTAAATTTATCCAGATCCTGCGTTCCTAAGGGAACAATACAACTGAAAACAAGGCTCCTGGAACTACTTTAGGTGTTGAAATGTTGAAAAGAGCAGAGATATCAAGTTCAACAGAATGTGAGAATGTGCTCCAATCATTACACTGGTACAGAGACACCAACTAATTGCAGTGGCAACAAACTCATCAGACACAGACTTTAAATGTTGCATGTGCCCTCTGTGGCTAGTAGGATCTGACCTGGAAACAGACTGAAGGAAGAGAAGAGATCAGTGCTACGTGAGCCTCGTTTAAGTGGCCTTACTTTTGGAATGAAGTTTTTCATGACGAAAAGCAGCAACAATAAAATGGAGATGATGCCAAACGTAACTCCAGTAGTGTAATAGAAGACAGAGCTCCTGTGTAAAAGAGAAAGGCACCTGTATGAGGGACACTGTCTACAAACTACATATCAATAATGTGAATCGTGCAATTAATCACGTTTGCCTCATACAGGGAAGGGATTTGCGCAATCAATCACATTACTAAAGCATACCTGTCAACACTCCTGTTTTTCCTCCCATTCACATTACTAAAGCATACCTGTCAACATTCCTGTTTTTCCCGGGTTTTCCCGTATTTCAAGGTCATCTCCCGGCATCCCCCACCCCCCCCCCCCCCCCCCCCCGGTTTGTTATTTCTCCCGGAAAACTCCCGTAATTTGCATGGCCATCAAACTTCATTTTAAATCATTGATCCATTCATTTTTTCTATTAGTCTGACATCTCCCTGGTTGCCAGATTGTGTATGAAATACACAATTTTTAACCGTTTTGTCATAGGCTAAAACCTGGCAACCCAAAACCCAAATAAGGAAGCGGGTGCCGATTGCGCAGCCTGAGTCTCGTCGTAAGCAAGGGGGCTAGTTGAATGGCCTACTCCAGAACTAGCTGTTGTGAAATTGTTGGGAATTGAATTGATTAACACATCACATAAACTGTTATTGAGTGTTGTTGATACTCTGAACTTGTGCCCTAGGAACCAAATCTGACAGCAAGCAGCTTTGGAGTTTTGGAAGTAGGCTGCAGCAGGCAGCTGGTGGATACATAACTGGCATGCGTAAGGTAATGGTAAGGTAAAAGCAACGACCGAAATGCAGTGTTGAAATACGTGTATGAAAAATATTACATATGCAAACACAGATCCGGTATAAACACTGAACAACCCACCCCCCGAAAAAAAAAAATCTCCCGTTTTTGGAAAGCTAAATGTTGACAGGTATGTACTAAAGATACACGCAGATGATTATTATCACATGAGCTGGAAAGGTTGCACATTACCTGCAAATACTTCCAGCCAAGTAGAACAAGAGCAATCCACCAATGAAGAGACCAAACCGCATCTTATTCAGTCCTGACAGGAAGCATGTGCCCACACAAACATAAATAGAGATAGCGAGAGAGAGAGAGAGAAAGTCAGGTTAAGCACCATAACACAGAGCTATTACTATCTCATTACAGTGTATGTGTGGAGTGTATTGTAACTGTGGCTCACTTTTCCCAGACACATGGAGTGTGTACTCTGTGCTGGCTCTAGGGCTCTTGACCATGAAGCAGACATCCTCCTCCACCAGAGGTATGTCCAGGGTCTTGCCGTGCTCCACTGCGGGCGGCCAGTAGTACTCCACTGTGCACTTGGCCGCCGTGAGAAGGTCGTCGGGGTTGTGACAATTCCTCGTCTCCATTGGGTACACAACTTCAACATCATTATTTTTGTCTGTTACGCGGACCTGGAAGTAAAAGGCGCTTAAGGGGATATGCAGTAACAGCACACAGCTGCAGTGTGTGGAGTAGCCTATAGGCTGGAACTGGTATAGAATAGCCAGGGCTGCAGCACCTGTCCAAGGCCCAGTGCTGGCCTAAATATAGCCTAGGAAACATGTAAATTACCCTGCCTGCACACTGCCATAAAAGAGAGTGCTGTATATGGCCTTGTTAATCAATGCCTTTCATGGGGAATAAAAAATAACATAATAGCCTACATTGGCTGTGCGCTATTGTGTTGCTTCTATGAAGTACTGCATACCTGAAACGTGGACCATAGGTCTTTCCATTTTATCCCTCTACCAGAGTTATAACAAAAACATCGACGTCCATACTGGGTTGTATCTTCATTTTCTTTCAGATACGTACAATCTGGAAAGCGCAAAGGTACAGGTTGTCATTGCCATGAGCTTGATGCTCAACCATCACTTTTTGTTTCGTTTTGAAAATAAGCTAGACAATGCATATGTTGCATATGCATTATGCAACATGATGACCAGGCCATCAGTGGGCTATTAGCATTAATTTGATCAAGTTAACGTTAGTGTTTGTAAATCATGATAATGTTTAATGTCAAGTGTGGTGCACCATATGTACGAGGAAAACTGGAAATGTTGCAACAAATTTCAAAATAAACGTTATCATTTAATACCTTTCAAAAGGCAACGTTAACTAGCTGATTTTGTTTGAATTAAACGTTTATCAATCATAGACAGCTAGCTCCTACAATAAGTTAGCCAGTTAATAATGGACACATTAACGCTAGCTTTCTAGCATATCTCAATTAAACAAAGTTACCTGCATACGAGTATCCATCCCTACTTTCTACGTTGGGCCAGAAAATGAAAGCCCATAAAACAAAAACTAGCAAAGAGCCCACACTTTTCATATTTACGACCGTATCTGTATTTGTAAGCTCACGATAACGTTAACTGCTTAACTGGCTAGCCAGCTAACTGGAGTAGCTCACTCCACTACTGACAGACAGACAGTACTTTCAAAATCGGTGGATGTTGACTTGCAAGACATAACTAGACGAACTTTGATCGGAACTGCCATAAATCCCCTGGCCATAAAGATACTGTAAAGCACGAGAACGTATAATTGTCATTATAACGAGCAAATACCATTCACATGATAGGCTAATTTAGTTTCCCTAATAAGAAATCACTCATTGACAAAATCTCGTCGATTGCAATTTAGCTATGCTACTCACAGATGCATCTGTGATGCTACTTGTTATGTCTTGACCTCTTAAACCGGAAGTATTTTCAAAAGTAAATACATAACATTAGGCTACTTGTGATTAGTGTAATACACCTAGATTCCTGCTCGTAGTTTAAATCTTTTAGTTGTAAGCTGTTTTTTGTTCCAACCCCGAATGCCATGTTCCATGCCCCGAAGTGCATTGGTGCTTGATGAAAGCAATTGGGCCTTTCAGTAGGATTAATGACGAACCTCAAGTATGCCCCTTCATCTTAATACTCTCGTATTGTTTCCGCTGTGATCAAATAGAGGCAAATCAATCAGATCGTTAAAGGCATAGCCTACATTTACAATCAACACTCCTTTTATGTCATCATGAATTGCATACTTTATATCAGACTAAAAACTCTTCATTATGAATCAGGCAGTCAAACTTGAGAGTGGGTGAAAAAAAATGAACAAAAACAAAACTTAGCCGAGGCCAGATGAAAATGTCATTTTACGTACATTCTCTTTTGCGCCCTTTGAAATGGAAGAGGGATTTTGGTGGTGGGTGTAAGCTCAGCAGGCGGCAGCTTTCTCATTTCTCCGGGATGCTGAGACGACAGCGGCTTTTCCTGACAGGCACGCCCACGCACACGCACGGCTCCGGGCCTACTGTCACAGGCTTGTGTGGAGTCAGCCTCTGCGTGATGCAAATGTTTTCAAAGATTCATGGCTCTCTCTCTCTCTCCCTGAATCCAGCAAACGAAAAAATACTCTTTTTCATGTAGCTTATAAAGGCCTATGGAGTATGCTGTGCTTCAATAGGCTGGCTGTTTAAATAATTTAATATCTATAAACAGCCATAGGAGCCTACTTAGGTTTAGGCTACTCATATGCCATCTATAGGCAACATTATGAAGAAGAGACCAACATTTGAGTCGCCTGCATTTTTCTTTTACCAAGCTTGACTGAAGAACTCCACCTTAATTGCCAAGTGAGAGAGAGAGAGACTTGCAGCTGTCTGAAATAGTGGAGTGTGAACTGAGTGGTGCCACAAGGGAAACTGTTTGGGGTGGGGGTAGGGGGTTGTGACAGTTGAAGAGAGGTTTTTGTGTTTTTCTTTTCTCTGATGGTACAGAATGTCCCCATCTTTTTTCCTTCATGAAATTATTCACCTGCTTGCAAGGCCATTTCATCAGACCCTTTTGCATGATTAGGATAAAAATGACAGAGCTCAACTTTCATGTGGTGTTGAATTAATTGTGTTGTGCTTGATGTCAAATTCACATTTACCTTAGGGGAAAATTAAAATAGGACATAAACGATTGTACAGGAGGCTATATAAAACCTGCTGTGTGGGTCTACTTCATATTGGATTGAGAAATCAAATCAGTGAAAGTTTTACATTGCTTTTCACTTTAACTGGACCGCAAAGTGGATCCTACTGTCTTGTCATCTGTCAGTGCCTTAGGAGCCATCATGTCACTTTGAGTTGGTTCTCTCTTTCTGACTCAGACAGACAGGGATTTACTTACTGATCAGCCCTCCCCCTCTCCACCACAGAGAGACATGCATGTATAGAAGCACATCTGTACATACTGCACACATATCAAGCCACCCACTCACATATATTGTACAGGTCATATGTACGAATTCCCATCAACAGATGCACACACATACCATACATCAAACCAAATGTCTGCATTCACAGGCATTACCCTCAAAGTTTCATCTGCCACTGTACAGATTAGGTCATAATTACCTTTCATGCTATGGCTGTCTCTGTTAAATAATTTTTCCCCCATCAATATCTTTCAGCATTGCAAATCCATAGTAATCTAGTTTTTTATTATTCCACCACATATTACTTTTTATGTTTCCCATCATGAAGCTTCATTGTAAACCATTTCAGAGTGACAGCATTCAGGATTTGAACTCACTAAATGTACTGACAGATCCGGACACAATGTGACTCATCCCTTTTCACAGCTGATCAATAGATCAGCATAGATCAATGAACAAGCACAATACTGCATTATCAACATTTCAGTATGACAGAGGTGTGGTAAAAAAAAAATCTTAACCACAAGGCAGCACAGTCAGGAGTGAAAAGGGAGTGGTCTTTAATCGCCATTGGAGATGAAAATCACGGCCGAGGACATGTTACCATCAACAAAGTTCCAGCAGCAAATCCAAAGTTCTCTGGGGCGAGGCCCAATCTTATACGGGTTCAATTACATTGTTTCCAGGAAAACCATTACATACAGACATGATAAAAAACCCATGACTGTCATGACTGAAAAGGCTGTATTTTCAGCAGAGACTATGGACAACTCAAGCAAAGAAATACCACATGTGCATCTTTCCTGCTGTTGGAGGACACATCACATGATATAAGTATAAGTATATATACTCTCTTGATCCTGTGAGGGAAATTTGGTCTCTGCATTTATCCCAATCTGTGAATTAGTGAAACACACGGCACACAGTGAACACACACTAATCCCGGCGCAGTGAGCTGCCTGCAACAACAGCGGCGCTCGGGGAGCAGTGAGAGGTTAGGTGCCTTGCTCAAGGGCACTTCAGCCATGGCCTACCGGTCGGGGGTCGAACCGGCAACCCTCCGGTTACAAGTCCGAAGCGCTAACCAGTAGGCCACGGCTGCCCCAAATATTAATTATATGTCAGCACTATTCTCTATAGATGTATAGGCAATGCATATCACATAGTCACTTGTCTGCCTCAGGGGATTCCTTCACTATTCTAATGGCATGAATAGTCGCATGACCTTTACAGTTTTTTTCAACTGCTTACACATGAAATCTTTGCTTGTCTCACACTTTTCTAAACAGGTCTTCCAAACACCATAACCCCACACCAAATCTGCAAAACTATACACTAATTTCCAATGTCCAATGTTTGACTCAGTTTTCAAAATCCTAAAACACATTTTGCAAAACACCACACACAATTTTCTACCTAACGCACAAAAATCTAACAGGAAGTAACTTGATTTTGGTTTTCAAACACAACCAATCAAAGTGCCACACTTATTCGCCACTTATTCACACTCAGTCCTCAATGTACAAACACTCATTACTTTACTGAACACCATCCGAATAATTGCCTCAGTATAGGCCTATGAATATACAGTATACTCTATAGGTATAGACCCTTTCAATCTGTTCCTAGAAAATTTACAGTTGAAATGATCAGAACAATGCAGATACTTGATTCACCAGTGACCATGCATTTTAGATCGCCAACATAGGGCCCTGAGAGACTCAATACTACAGTAAAGAAGAGCATCAATTCTTGCCAAGCGTAATACACTATATGTAAACCATATAATTATTAAAAATGTAATGTCCAACACATTAAATTTAGGGATAGCCTAAACATTTCTACCACAGAGTCCTCATCATGGCCTGTTTGCTAGGGTAGTTTTACTGTAGTAGGAATTCTGTCAACATGAGCTGAGGCCAACTGAATTTGCAATCAGTTTGCTGGAAGCTAAGGTCAGACCTCGAAACAAGGCCATGCTCTGGCTATTTGAGTCCTGAGGACATGTGAGACCACGAGAACGTTAATGAATAACATACAATAATGTTCTCATACTTACTTATGTGTTATCATTGTTATTTGTCATCTCGAATATTAATCACACATAAACACTAACTGCTTTTTGATGGGTCCTTGCCTGTTATTAACAGTGGTTGCCAATAGATAAGATGAGTGTATTATGTGTGAGACCTGAGACGTGAAAGGCCTCTGAACTCATCAACCTCAAAAGCCCATGTGGATTCAGCAGAGAGAGTATTGCCTGTAAACAGTGATGCACAAAAGTGTGGTTGGTCACACTCTCACTCAATGTCTCAACAGCAATATGGACCCTTTCAAGAGAGTTCCATTATCAGCATCATAGTTGGCCCCATAAGGCTTCCTTTTTAACATTCCATATGTTATCTTAATGCAGAGGAAGTAGATTGGGGCCCAAATAGAACGTTCAAGCATTGTTTTTGTTTTTATTGTTGAAAGGGTCTATAAACAGTGGATTTCATATCATTTTTTCTAACACTGCCTCTGACTGATCAGACTAAACAAAGACAATTACACATTTTACAAATTACAACACAACACAAACACATTACAAATACAACATTTTTGACTCACATTGCCTCAACAAAAAAAAAAAGTATGTGCTGAGATTTTACAGAACTTTTACAACAACAATGCCCCACTCGGGGCCACCAAGGGCAACACACAAAACAAGCCATTGTTGTATTTGTATCCCATCCCGCAACGCAAAAAAAAAAAAAAAGAAGACAAATTTGGGGAGAAAACAGCCGTGTTCATGAGTCGGAGGAGTCGAGGCATCTCGTTTGATGGGGGAAGATCAAGCTCTGGGTGCTGCGGGGAGGTAGACAGAGCAGAGGCTGGTGATTGACACCGGCACGGAGCTGGAAAATCAACCACCACTTCGGCTCTGGGCAGGTGGGCGGATGAGTGGGGGGCACCAATCCTCAGCAGAGCTCGTTTTTAATTGCCGTCTGGTAAACATCAAAAAGCCAGAGGGACCTGTTTCCATGCAAAGATACTGTGCTTGTGTGTTAAAATATGTGTGTGTGTGTGTGTGTGTGTGTGTGTGTGTGTGTGTGTGTGTGTGTGTGTGTGGCGTGTGTGTGTGTGTGTGTGTGTGTGTGTGTGTGTGTGTGGCGTGTGTGTGTGTGTGTGTGGCGTGTGTGTGTGTGTGTGTGTGTGTGTGTGTGTGTGTGTGTGTGTGTGTGTGTCTGTGTGTGTGTGTCCATTCTTGTTTGTGTGGGTCTGTTTTTGTGTCTCATGTGCATATGTATGTTTTGTCAGAAATCAAACTGAACATTTTGCCTGCGTCGTGAACATTTTGTGAGTTTTATATGCGCTGGCTGTGTGGCTTCTTCTCAGGGGTCACAGAAGACAAAGACGATACTTGTTCCCAAGTTTTGTTCTGATTGTTGTGGATTGTTTTCCCCTTTCTTCCTCTAGTTTTTCTAACAGCTTTTCTTTGTTTCCGGCACTCATACATTTTGTATAGGCTTTTTGTAAAGATGTTGATTAATC
>NC_055958.1:31594342-31619342 GCF_018492685.1 Alosa sapidissima | reverse complement strand
GCCATTGACATGTAAGACATACAGTAAATACCTAGCAAGATACAGTAAATTTCATTGAACTACAACTTGGTAATTTTTCATCGAAATAGACCTACAGTAAACACCTTTTGTACTGTTTTCTCCACCAAATAGGCAATACAGTACTTTGTCTAAATTTGCATTAGATCCATACTTGCCTACAGTAAATAGCAACACAGAACAGACATCTCTTATGTATAATGAATGATTGCTGATTGAAGAATTGTGCAAAGGAGTTTCACACAGGTGTATCAGAGATTCAGACTGAAGCAAGGAATATATACCGCCTGTGAAAAGATTTTTTCCTTTTGTTTAGCATGGGAAAATCAATAGAGTTTGGGGCTTTTGAATGACACCTGTGTTAACTGTTTTGCAAAAGGGTGTGAGAAATGTGTGAACCCAATGAAAATGTGTGAACACATTCGCAAGAGATGACTTCTGCTGTGCAAAGAAAGTATTCATGAAGACCAAGTGGATTCCAGTTTACTTAAGCAGGTAAAAGCAATCGAGAAAAACTGTAAAGATGTGTTTATGACATTTGAACGTTGTGTGTCATTTTGCTAGAGATTTGAGGCATTTTGCATTTTGTGTGAGCGATTGTTGGTTTTGCGTGTGGAGTTTTGAAAAATAGACACAGAGTTTTGAAAACGTGTGTAAACAATTGTAAAAAACTGTAAATTACTTTGCTTTTTCCAAAGAAAAGTGTGTGTGTGTGTGTGTGTGTGTGTGTGTGTGTGTGTGTGTGTGTGTGTGTGTGTGTGTTTGTGTGTATCTGCATTGGTTCTGAAAATGTCAACCGGAAATCCTTTAGGGCCAGATTGAAAGGGTCCATACCTACATATAGAGTATACAGTATATATTCATAGGCCTATAAGGCAATGATTGGATGGTGTTCCATAAAGTAATGAGTGTTTACACATGTGAAGAGAGAGAATGAAGCACTGGTGATTTAGTGTGGCATTTTGATGGGTTGTGTTTGAAAAACGAAATCAAGTTACTTCCTGATAGATTTTTGTGTGTTAAGTAGAAAATTGTGTGTGGTGTTTTGCAAAATGTGTTTTAGTAAATTGAAAACTGAGTCAAACACTGAGAATTAGTATGGTTTTGCAGATTTGGTGTGGGGTTATGATGTTTGGAAGACATGTTTAGAAAATTGTGTGACAAGCAAAGATTTAGTGTGTAAGCAGTTGAAAAAAACTGTAAATCAGCTTATATGTATGACTGTTTAATTTCATTCTGTTCTTTTACCGTTCCTGAGTTTATCTTGTCTATCTGTGTGACTGTCTTGTATGATAAGGGGTGTGTGTGTATGTGCGGGGGGAATCAAAACTGTGTTATCAAAACTACCATCAATTGTTAATGTTCATTGGCTTTTATTTTATTGGCTTGTGTGACAACCAAACACAAAATTCTAACAGGAAGTAACTTGATTTCGTTCTTCAAACACAACCCATCAAAATGGCACACTAAATCACCAGTGCTTCACTCTTTCTCTTCACATGTGCAAACACTCTTTACTTTACTGAACACCATCCAATCATTGCCTTAGTATAGGTCTATGAATAGATATACTCTCTATATAGGTATAGACCCTTTCAATCTGCTCCTAGAGGATTTCCGGTTGAAATATTCAGAACCAACACAGATACTTTGAAAATAGAGAAAATACAGTAATCTGACTTTAGCTTACAGTAATGTTCTACAAAAAGTTGACTTTATTAAAATTTGTCTTTTTACTCTATTTTTGTTACATGTTACAGTACCATTAGCTCAATACATTTTTTTGTGCCTCCAGAAAATGGAACGCTTACTGTAGAATTGTTTGTTTCTGCAGTTGAAAGGGTCTATAGGCCTATGAATACATACTGTACACGACCCCCCCCCCCCCCCCCCCCCCCGCACACACACACACACACACACACACACTTGTCTTTAGAAAAAAACAAAATCAGTGTTTTCAAAACTCCATCCACATCTGGTGGTCAGTGTATTCTTCTTTGCTTTTTTTTTCTTGTTTGCTGTAAAATATTGTATTCACAACAGCAAATTATTTGGGAAAAATCACTATTTTTGGTTTCAATATTGCTTGCATTTTTACTGTGTATTTCAACTTCTCTTTGTTGATACCGTAACTTTCACTCTTGTATGGAAATACATATAGAAAGCCTAAGACAGAAGAGCTTTAGGTTTTGAGCAACAGTGTGTACATGATGTATCCAAAATGTCATATTATGACAAAAGTGTTTGTAATGTGAAGCGAATGTTTGCTTTAAACATGTGTTTTTGACATTTTGAATGTTGTGTGTCATTTTGCTGGAGATTTGGGGCATTTTACATTTTGTGTGAGCAGTTGTGGGTTTTGTGTGTGGAGTTTTGAAAAATAGACACAGAGTTTTGAAAACGTGTGTAAACAATTGTAAAAAACTGTAATTAACTATGTTCAATCCGTCCACAGTGTGCCACTAATTACGACAAGGGATATTTGCAGAGACAAATGACAGGTAACCCCTACAAACCCCTAATATGAAACGAATAGTCAATGTAGTATAATTATGACCGCCGCGCAGCGAAGCGGCGGTCATATAGGTTTAATCAGATTTTTTTTAATTCTTTTTCGCATGTCCAAATTTCCATCAAGGATTCCCGAGACACTGAAAGACCGGGGTAGACGAAACTTGGTGGGCATGTAACCCCACATGGATAGCATGGAACCATCGTTTTTCGTTTTGATCTGTAGCCCCCCCGCTGGACTGCACCCCCCGAAAGGAGGGTAGGGCAGACACAGTTTTCTGTGAATATCTTGAGAACCGTAAGGTTTAGGAGGACCATTTTTTTTTGTATGTTGATCTCAAGGGGCCATGTCAACCCATTCCATAACCACTCATTTCATGTATAGCGCCACCTAGTTAAACACAAAAAAGTAAAAATGAGGTGTTGTAATCGCAGGTATCTGTGACCTAACATAGTCAAAACTGCACGAAATTGTGTAGGAAGTGTAGTGAAAAGTGTAGGATCATTATAACACCCTCTGAATGCACGCCAAGTTTCGTGGAATTCCGTTAATGGGGGGCCACACAATAAATTAATTTATGTTACTATACACCAACTGGCCTGTAGGTGGCCGGAGACAGTTTTCTGTGAATATCTCGAGAACCGTAGGGCCTAGGAGGTCCACCTTTTTTTTGTATGTTGGTCTTAACTGGGCTTGTCAACCCATCCCATTACCACTTATTTCATGTATAGCGCCACCTAGTTAAAAATTCAAAAGCAAAAAATTAGGTGTTTTCATCACAATATCTTTGGCTGACATGGTCAAAACTGCACGAAATTGAAAGTGTAGGATCATTATGACACCTTCCGAATGCATGCCAAGTTTTGTGGACTTTCGTTTATGGGGGGCCTTACAATAAAATAATTTATGTGTACATTTAGTGACCGTACACCAACAAGGATTCCCGGGACACTGAAAGACCGGGGTACACGAAACTTGGTGGGCATGTAACCCCACATGGATAGCATGGAACCATCATTTTTTGTTTTGATCTGTAGCCCCCCCGCTGTACTGGACCCCCCGAAAGGAGGGTAGGGCAGACACAGTTTTCTGTGAATATCTTGAGAACCGTAGGGTCTAGGATGACCAATTTTTTCCGTATGTTTGCCTCCAGGGGTCATGTTAACCATTCCATGTGCACACATGTGCATAAACTGATACACACGCACACACATACATTCACAGTAATCATACGTATGACACATACTCACACAGTAGACATATGTACCCATGCATGCACATGCACCAACACACATACGCAGGCAAACACACAAGCGCACACACACACACACACACACACACCCACACACATAAACATAAACGTGTACACACACACATGCACACAATTCAAGAATTTCTCAGAATTATGAACAGGCAAGATGGGGGTGGGGTTGTATAAAATGAATTTTACATGTGAAATCTATGAACTAATCATGTTTTGGTACTTGTTGTCTAGCAGATACCAGTGAGAATTGAGTGTGGATAATGCATAAGACAGTTAGAATCATATAGGCCTTTCAGCGTGATTTATTTTTGTGGAAAATATGTGCTGGACTGGGCGGTGGTCATATTTTGTTCCACTCTGCGGTACATCTAGTTAGTTGTATGATGAGAGACTGTGGCAGAGCACAAGATAGCAAGATGCTAAGTTGAGAGATCATTAGTCATATACAGGGTATTTGTCACCTTTCATGACACTTTTCCATATTTTCCTCAAGGCCCAAAAGTCATCTTGTCGCATTACTGTCAATGAGACAACAGGGAGGCCAACAGAGATGAGATCATTATACTACAGTAAGGAACCACCATTAAGTTTACTGCCCCTTTGTCTTTCTCTTTATCTTTCTCTTGATCTTTCATCCAGTCACACTCTCTTTCTCCTGTCTTTCTCTTTCTTCCACAATCACACTATCTTTCTCTCTCGTTCACTTTCTTTCTCTTTCTACTGATCAGTGATCACTCCATCTTTTTTCTTTTTTTCTCTCTATTTCGTTCACACTATTTCTCTCTCTATGCCCCATCCCCCTCTCTCTCTATCTCTCTCTCTCTCTCTCTCTCTGTCTGACACTCTCACTCTATCCTTCTCCCATATAACCTCTGGTCGCACTTACAATTTCTGCACTGTTCTGTTAGGATTGTGTGTGTGTGTGTGTGTGTGTGTGTGTGTGTGTGTGTGTGTGTGTGTGTGGGTGTGTGTGTGTGTGCTGTCCATGTTTGCAGTTAGCACACGTGTGGGTGAGTTTGTCTGTGCATTAGTTCAGTGTGTATCTTTCCACAATGACCTCTGAAAACATCTTTCCCCGAAAGTCCCCCTTCTGAAGTAAACACAGACAGCAAACATACCCGCAAATTCATTGGAATATGTCTTATCTAGAATGTGTGACGATCCTACAACTGTTGATAAGTGGCAAAATAAAATAAATCCTTAAAACTCCATACAGCATTTTTTTGCAGTTTGTTGCAAATAAGTTACACACATTGCAGTTTCCTGCTTTGCTATATTTGTGCCTTTGAACAATTTGTTTGACAGAAACTTTAAATTCCAATATGCAACTACAAGGTATAATGCTGTCAGGTGTAAAAGATAAGAGGAAAGAATTGGAGCGACATTCCTTTTCCTGCCAACTCCTTGGTCCATAGTGTAGATGTGGTGTCAGCTAAAGATTGACTATTTCCTCTGGATTCAGGCATTGTTTCCAGGGAACTACCTGAAAAGAGGTTGGGCAATGATATCATTTTGCCACCATAAATTCAGATGGGGAAGGAAACATGCACTCCTAATGCTGAGGGCTCTGGGAAACACAGAAAAAGAACATTGAGAAAATGGGAATGAAACAGGTCTGCAGATTTACAACATTTATTTTTTTGTTAATTTATTTATTAATTTGGAGGTCATCTTTATCCAAAGTGACTTGCAACTGAAGAACACCCATTCACGGTGCAGCATATATTCTATGACATAATGTTATACTAATGTTTTATTAAATTTGTTCAGGGGAAGGAGAGACTAACTGAAAGACAAACACTTTGAGCTTTGAGTCTCACAGTGCCTCTTACAGAGCGGATCTAGTGTGGACAAAAGTCATTGTGGTCTTTATGCACAGACTTGCGGTCACTCGGTTCCCTGGAAATATGTCCTCACCAAAGCTGAGGCACAGCCTGACCCCTCACCCACCCCAACCCCCAAAGTCCCGCCGTCCATGGGAAAGTGAGCTGGGAACGCTGGGCTGTGAGGAGACGAGCTACCAGATTGTTCCAAGTTGCAAGGCCCTATCTTTGGATGCCAGACACCCCCCACCCACACAAACACACACCCAAGCGCAAGAATCTGCCCACACGTGTGCATGCGCACACACACACACATACACACACACACACACACACTCACTCGCTTGCTTGCTTGCTCGCTCACTCACAGATACATTCACACACACGCTAGCAAAACACACAAAAACACAGATGTGAACAGCTCACCCGCCCACACACCCCTAAACACTCACACACATAAATACAGTAACGCGTAAATACCTACCCACGCGCCTGTACACTTGTGCAGACGCGCTGTGATCTATACGCCTTCACTCAGTAAGTTCCCATACAAGAAAATTTCCACATACATCATACACATACACATATATGCAGACATGTACACCCACGCACCCACGCACGTCCATACTAGTGCATACGTATACACACAAATGGCAAAAAGCCAGCTCAAACTTTTCATTTAAAAGTGTCTTGATTCTACTAATGTTTCTGTCTTACCTCTCTCTGAAACACAAGATCTCTCAGACACAAACAAACAAACACACACACACACACACACGCACACACACACACACACACCCACACACACACACACACACACACACACACACACTTAAAGAACACCTTGCTTTCATTTTCAGTATTAAATCAAACTTATACCCTTTCAAGAGAGTTCCATTATCAGCATCATAGTTGGCCCCACAGGGCTTCCGTTTTAACATTCCATATGTTATCTTAATGCAGAGGAAGTAGATTGGGAACCAAATAGAATGTTCAAGCATTGTTTTTGTTTTTATTGTTGAAAAGGTCTGAAGCTTCCTCCATGTCTGAAGTTTTTCTCCTTATCTGCTATTTTATATGACATCCACACACAAAGCACACGCACAGATGCACACACACACACATATATTCATGCCTACGCAGTTAGACAAATGCAATCAGCTGGAAGCTTCATATGTATGGGTGTACGTGTGTCAGAATATGTGTGTGTGTGTGTACGTGTGTGCGCGTATGTGTGTCAGAGCATGCGTGGGCGTTGTCATAGGGAGGGGGAGGTCTTGGCTGGGGACCACTGAATAACAGGGTGTTTCTGGCAGCTGTGAGAGAGAAAGAGACAGAGACAGAGAGTGAAAGGGTGAGACAGAAAGAGAGAGGGAGAGATACAGAGAATGACTTAGGAAGAGATATAGAAAGGGGGTAGAGACAGAGAGAGAGAGAGAGAGAGAGAGAGAGAGAGAGAGAGAGAGAGAATGAGAGAGTGCGAGTGAGAAAGAGAAAGGGAGAGGGAGACACAGAGAGTATGAAAGAGTGAAAGAGAGAGAGGGAGGGAGGGGGGCCTAGCCAGGAGTGGCGTGGGCGTCGTCTTGAGCGGCGTGGCAGGGCTGTCAGGCCCAGGCCTGGGCTGGCGGTTGAGCCGTAATTGGGGAAAGTTTGTAGAACACCCGAGACCCAAAATACACCAGCTCTAAAAAGACACCCAAGCACATGCAGAAGAGAGAGAAAAGAAGTAAAGACGTGAAGCTAATTCTACCAGTAAGCTCTTAAGTCTGCGTGTGTGTGTGTGTGTGTGTTGTTTTTGCGTGCATAAGCTGCCTCACCAGTAAGATTTATAGTTTGCCATTCCTAATGAGGGATGCAAATGAAAAGGGGTCTCGCAACATAATTTACCCAAAACTAAATTTGCCGCTGTATATAGTTAACACATACCACACAGTAAAAATTCAGTTGCTCCAAACATACTTTAAAAAAGGACTCAGCGTGCTTGTTTTAACCGTTTTGGTGATGCACTGCATTGCTTCAGCTGAAAATTAATGTCATACATCTTATATTCCACTAAGTGATTGGAAAGACTTAAGATAAAATGTTTAGCTTGAATTAAAATAGTATTATTGGCTTATATCTACCAAATCACAGTCTCCCATCAATTTCAAGCATATTGATTGTGTATGAAATTAAATTATGATTGAAGTCCTTGAAACTAATCTCTCTTTTTTTACAGCTAATACTTCATAATGCAAGACTCATATTATATTCACACTTCCTCGTTTGTTCTGGCAGCTCAGGGAGGATTGTGTGGTTTTAAATAATGAAGTGAGCGTGTCAGTCTGGAGCTGAGATTACATACACCCAAACAGAATGATAAAGAGAACTCCTATGGTGGTCTTTCCTCCTCACCATTCCTCTTCACTTCAGAGAATAGACAGACAGAGAAGATGATAATGGTGAAAGAGTGGTGAGCGTATGAAAAATAGAAAGAGAGAGACAGACAGATAGAGAGAGAATCTGTCCAAGAGACAGACCAACAGACAAGAGAAGCACTTCCTGAGATGACAAATGGCACGGAGCGGACTTGGGCGGGGGCCGTACCAGCTGAGCGCGCACGGCGCCCGGTGCCCAGCCTGGCAGTCTGCGTGAGAGAGGTCACGGGGAGGTCAGCCCGGAGGGAGTGGGCGACGGAGGGCGCGTGGGCGCGTTCCACCGCCGAGAAGTGTCCAGCACCAGGGGAGGTCCAGGTTGGGCTGAGCTGCCCTGTGCTGCGCTCGCGCGCCCTGACATCTGCTGTAGAGAAATGCTGCACTAGTGTGAAGCGAAACCCGAGAGCTCGCTCGCAGACACAAAAGCATCTCTGTGAGAGGATATGCACAGGCAAAAGTTAGAAGTGTTAATGTTTTTTTTCCTTTTTCTTTTTAACCCCAGAGAACATTTAAAAGTAAAACTTTTATATTTATGCCAGGTGTCTTTTTATTGCTTTTAATGGGTTTTCTGAGTGTTCTTTTTAATTCTGTAATGATCCTTCTGAGTACAGACTGCTCTGTCATGCTGTATAATTATTATGTCCGAGAAGCTGTTCATGGAGGAACGTACTTCTGCTGTTGCACAATTAAAGTGATGCATTATGAGCGCTGCTGTAGCATTTCAACTCGAACCCAACACCCCCCCCCCCCCCCACACACACACACACACACACACCTACACTCACCACCCAGTCCAGCTCAGTGCTCTGCGTTATATCATCCCACATTCACATTTTATCACACACACACACACACACACACACACACACACACACACACACACAAACACACACACACATACACACACACACACACAAACACAGAGATAAAGTTTCACATTCATAATTGTTAACATTTAAGGTGTTATTTGACTCATTCAAGAACTTTCCATTCACAATGGTGAGCATATTACCAGAGGCCAATTTATTCTCTGATTCTTCAAAATGTTGTGGTAACACTCAACAAACATAGGCACCTTTACGCAACGGACAGGTGGTCTGAACAAAGCCAACTGATGCCCACAAAGCAGCAGAAGGTTTTGAAGTTTGAACTCCATCCAGCTAGTCAGTCCGAATGACCACAGATCTCATCTCCTCTCCGCCAGCCTTGGCCTCCTCTCCTCTCCTCTCCCCTGTGACCTATTCCTCTCCTCCTCTCTTCCTCCTCTCACTGCTGTTCTCTACTCCTCCTCTCCTCTCCCCCCTGTTGTTCTCTCCTGCCTTGTGCCGCGCGCTAACATGACAGTGCGCATTTGCACAACACTACAGGTGCATTAGCATTTCAAATGGCGAGATTAGAGCCGCTCACTCGCTTCCCCCTGGCCTCCCCTCGTGAGCTCCGCTCAGGCGCTCAGGCGCTCCGGCGCTACGCACCCCGACACTCCACAGCCACTCAGGCCACCTCCCCGTCCCGAAGAGGGCTGAGTGTTCCAGGGCGGCGGAGGAAAAGGCAGGAGGTGTCCCCTGGTGTCACATTTGTTTCCTTTTCCAGTGTGGTCAATGAGAGAATACACTGCTACATTTGAAGAAAAGAAGAGTGTGTCAGAGAAGGAAAAGGGGATTCAATACACTTTAAACAGAGGGGATGGATGAACATGAGAAAATGTGTTGCTTATATGTAAGTGTTGTTGTAGTTGTAGGGGAGGGTGTATCATAAATGTATTCTAAGTGGTCTCCTCTAAATTCATGTAACCTGTGGACTTTGTTTTTATTTCTAGTGCTCCTAATACAGATACTTAATGTTGTGGCATTGCCTTCTAACGTGAAATTGTGGCTCTTGCAGGGTTTTTAGTTCTTAGAACAGATACTGAATTGATGCATACCCTCTGGCACACCGATTTGACACTCCACACAGAGTTTTCACATCACATTTACAGAAAAATCTGCTGTGCTTCTTTGACCAATACATTTTGTTGTTGCATATCTCAGCCATGTCTAAAAGGCTTCTTCAGAAAATAACATAACAATTTCATATGACAGCTGAATCCCAAAACCTACTAAAATACGTTTGATCAAACGTGTAAATGGTAGAAAATACGTGAGAACCATGGGCACATGATATAAATTAATTAGGTATTTGTGGAAATTATATTTAAAACAGTATGAAATACATGCATGGATCTCCTTCCAACTGGCAGGGGAAGGAAAGAACTCAAGATTAAAGCATAATATGTGTTTTGAATGCATTCGTGGCGGTTAGGCCCATACAAAAGGAACGCTGCTCAACATGGAATGAAAGAGGATTACAATCCACATTCTCTAGTAGGGGAGACACCAGAGAGTGCCATGCCATTCCGGAACCGGAATTCACAGAACCATCCAATCACCACACGGGAGCCAATCAAACACAGACTTTGGCTCACTCTCTCGTTCTTACTCTGGAACCTAGCTGCCAGCACCTTCTGGACGCTCTCTCCATGATTTATGAATGTGAGTCTCCTCTCCCTCTCTCAGTCTGGCCAAGGAGCACAGCTCACACAAAAATAATGTCTGAAGCAGAGTATGATTCAATATTTATGTCTGTAAGCAAATTGATGAATGAGGAAAATGCCCAAACAAATAAAAAAAGTGTGTAAAATGACCTTTTGAATAATTTCAAAAACAAATCTCTATTTCTATCTATCTATCTATCTATCTATCTATCTATCTATCTATCTATTATGTATCTATCATAGACATATGAATGGACCACAGCAAAAATCCCCATTCAACATGAGCATCTTGGAAAAAGCTCTCTGCAGCACAATAGCTTCAGGGTCTCAGTGCTCTGTGGTGGCCAGGTTTCACCTGCAGCAATGAACATACCTGAAACACAGCACACAGCCCCACTGCCACTATGAACTCCCTGTGCCACCTGTCATTCGCCAACATCCCATTGCTGAAATGACTGTAACCCCACCCTGCATCTGGTGACAGCTAACCCCAACCCCCCCCAGCGCCACCTTCATCTCCATCTTTATCTAGGTTCTGTGGCAACAGAAACAAAGCATGCATTGCATGGCGTCGCTCCTTCCTCAGGCTGGTACCCGTAGCTGGCCTACTTCCTAAAAATAGCTTGTGGTACTGAGGCAGATTCTGAGTTTTAAACGGTACCCACCCTCCCTCCCCTCTCTCTCTCTTCCTCTCTCTTTCACATACTCTCTCTGTGTCACTCCTCTCGCTGTCTGTCCATATATTCTCTTTTCACTCTATCTCTCTCTCTCTTTCTCGCTCTCACTCTCTCTCTCTCTCTCACACACACACACACAGACTTTCTCACTCAGCATCACACTCCCCCATTCCGCTGCTCTTGTTTTATTCCAGGCTGAGATCTCTCATTGAGACAGGTGTAGTCCCCTGTGTGATTCAGACTGAGTGTTTTCCTCCAGAGTGCTCTGCTGTGTCGACCGGCAAAGCCATGCACAGGTCACTAAAAAAAACAACAAAAAAAAACACTTGCATTAGAATCGTTCTTGGAGAGCCTTACAAAGAAAGCTTTGGATTTATTGATTCACTCAGCCTTTGTGCAGAGTTTTTAGAAGTGAGTGTCATAAGTGGAACAGCTCAATTCAATTTGTCTGTTACAGTTAGATGGAATGGCAATACATTAGCTCAACTTCCCAGTTACTACATCAGCTGGCAAAGGAACAGAAGAAAAAAACAGAGAGAGAGAGAGAGAGAGAGAGAACAAAAGAAAGAGAGAGAGAGAGAGAAAGAGAAAGAAAGCATCATCCTGAAGACTTAGGCTTGTGGATATGGACGACGGATGGTGTGCAGTGGTATAATCCAGAGCCTCTGTTTGGAGAGGCTTAGTGCCAGCTGAATCACACTGCGTGGGAGTGTAAATATCCTGAAAGAGGAGTCTGTGGAGAACTGCATGTGGGACCACAACCCCTCCCATCCTCCTTTGTGCCCCCCCCCCCCCAACACACACACACACACACACACACACAACACCACCACCCCTCCCCATCTCCACTCCCAAACATGTCTGCAAGCCGCGGTCTCCTCCTGAAGGACTTTTTCCCTGCCTTCCCTCTTTCTTTCTTCCTTTCTGTCGACATACACAATATATTTACAATTGTGTGTGTGTGTGTGTGTGTGTGTTGAAGGGATGTATGTTTAAGAAGAATCTCAATAAAGTTTATTTTTTTTAATGTCCCAAAATGTTTTAGTGAAGCTTTTGGCTATGTGTCCCTCCTGATTTCTACCAGGAACACACACACACACACACACAAGTGTGCACATACTCACGCACACAAACCAAAGACAACCAACATGGCTATAATGACTGCATGAGCAATGGCTTGGTCGTGTCCTGGCAAGCAGGACTGGTGCCATGGTTTGCCTGTCGTGTACCTTTGGCACAGTCACAGTGCACCTAAATCTTGCATTACCACATGCCCCTTTGTTCCCCGAAGGAAACCCATTAAGCAGTTTCAATTTGTCCGCTATTATTCATGCATTTGCACGTTAGTGTTGCAATGGCTTTGACGCCTTTTTTCAAGCAATGTTACAGTGACATATTTTGCTATACGCTATTTGTAGCAAGTGGTTAAAAGTAGGATTTATCCTTTTGATAAAATAAACTTTTCCACACACCAAAGTACGTATCTCATCAAAGTAAAACTGCTGAAACTGTGTGTGAAAAAAAAAATCAATTGCACAACCAGTGTACAATGCACAGAGTATATGTCATGTTAGTGTGTACACACGAAATTAATGTTGTGAATATGGAGGGAAAGAAGGGAGAAATACACAACCCAGTACACTGGCTGGGGCACGGGGCACGAGGGTGGAGTGCGCGTGGGAGTAACCAACATTTATATGAGAAAACCAAGCTTTTCCAAAACAGGAAGTGTGAGAATAGCTAAACAAGGTGGAAATCCACTTTTGAGACAATAAACAAGACTATCTGGAGACAGATATGCAAGAGAGAGGAAGAGAGAGAGTGAGGAAGAGTTTAAGAGGGAGAAAAAACTGTGCAGAGTGCGGATTTGTTCGCTTTGAAATCCAAATGCGTCTAAGCGGCGAGTGGGTGGGCCAGGCACAGGTGTGGGAGTGCGCCAGAGGAATTCACGCCACAGTTCGATGCTAATGAGTTCGCGAGGTGTGTTTTCGGAAAGGTCAGCGGGCCGTTTTTTGGCCGGTTACGTGTGTGGCGGGCGCAAGGCGCTGGAGTTTGCCTCCCCGTTGGCCACTGCCGCTTCTGTGATATGATGCTTGGTATTCCATGCAGCAGCCTCCCACGCCCCGCAGCCGCCCACGCCAGGATCTGCGTCACGCTGCCGCGTGGGAGTGAGAGAGCAATGTAGCAAGCGCGGAATATCCCAATTCTAGCAGTAGGGGAGGAAACGGCGAACAGTCATCTACAGGTTCTTAGTATTAAGTCTGAAGACAATTTCTTTCGACTGTAAGGAGTCTCCGGCGACTCAATGGCAAAGAGCGGAACAACGTCTGCATGAGCGCCGCCCGTTGATTTGTCAAGGTTGCGCGCGTGGTTCACATCATCTCCCCTTCTATCAGGACGCGTAAGAAAGCGTCACTTGAACTGACAGGACAATAATCTTCAACTTGTGACTTGACACCAGACACACAACTATTTGAACTCAATTAAAACAAGGAGTCTGACAACAAAAATCGCTGGTAAGATATTTTTTGCAATTTCCAAACCCTTACTGCACATTTGTTTTCTTGAATTGCAGTTATGCGCGCCGAAAAGTTTAGCTGGGTGTTTTGGTTATCCATGTGCTTCCCGATAAAGCAAGTTCAGTTCAGCCGTGCACGTAAATTCACGGAATTTGACTCTCCGTGTGAGAGAATCGGTTACTGAATCCCAGGCGCAGGCGAAGCACCGGTGGGCGTCGTTCGGCAGCTGTGTAAAGACAGCATCCTTTGCTTTTTCTTCTCTTTCTTCTGTTCTCTTTCTTTCTGTTGTGCAGGAAATTGCTCTCTTGGGTTATACATGATATTTGTCCCGGTGGAAGTCATTTAGAAGTTTACAGCACACGTTGTCCGGCTGCTTAGTAGTAGCCTAGTGATTCCAAACTAAAGCATGGTTCCATTCTTCATTCATTTGGTCGCGCTACTCTTGTTGACTTGAAATTCATGGGTTTATCTACAACGTATAAGAACGCACAGATTAATTAGGTAATGGCAGCTGCGTAATAATGTAATAGATGATCTATGGACGGTAGCCTCCTGCTGCGTTTTTTTAGGAAAAGTTTTGTGTGGTCACAGAATTGTTGGAGGTTATGTTTTGTTGATCAGCTTGAAACGAAGTTGTATGTGTGAACGCTGCTGTGATATCTTGTGTATGGTGTATACTGATTTGTAAGCTCCGAAGTGTTGCCCTGTGCGTCCCAATAAAAAAGAACGTTTCATTCAGGATTGCGTGTACAGGTAGACTGAACACATAAATAAAAACACTTTTGCTGATTTTTCACTTTCTGATTTTACACCCTGTCTGGTTGTTGGTCTGCGTTACAATGCCAGGCGAGCAATGCATTGTCATCCTCGAAGAAAACAATGGTAATGTTTGCTTATTGGAGGCTTGGATGAGTTGATGGATGAGTTCTGTAAACCAAAATACAGGCTTGGTCATGCAAACAAAACCACTGCTTTGGATGGAGTTTGGACAACCATTTGCTTTTCATAGCAAGAGAGAAAATTCAAGCAGTTTCATACATTCTAATGACTGAATAAATAATGTGTTTTGCACTGATGAAAAGTCATTGTGGCATGCCTCTACAGCAATAGCAAAGCCACTGGATACAGTGCGCATTTTGATCAAAATGTGTGTGCAGTCACACTTGTGCATATCTTGCACTACTTGCAGTATTATTGAGCCATGGTGTCAGAACAGCAATATTGATTTATGTCTGCGCTCACTACAGTTTAGGCTCTGGAGTGTCAATATACACATTCACTGTACACTTTTATTTTTGGGAATCAAACTTGCAGTCACTTTCTGTAGAGACAATTATATGTTTGCATTTGAATTCCAAATATAGTTAAATGTTCCTGTGCACAAATAGTGTAAGTCTTCACTTCACCCAACTTTACCTAAAATGACATTCAAATGTATTTGATGCTTTCCTGAATCAAATCCTAAATGTCAGCATGGGCAACTTGAAAGCTGCCATTGCCATGGTTTCCCCTCACTGCTTGAGTGCTTCTGCTCCTATATTATTCATTAAAATTGATAAGGGCCATGCCATTACGCAATGTGAGTGCACACACACACACACACACACATACACACACACACACACACACACACACACACACACACACACACACGCACACACACACACACACACACACACACACACACACACACACATACACACACACACACACGCACACACACATACACACACACACACACACACACACACACACAGAAGTGCTTTCAGCAGCAGTGTAAAGTGGAGGACTGGCTCCGTAGCTTCCCACTGCTGCCCGAGAGTGAGGGAGAGAACGAGAGAGTAAAAGAGGAGTGAGGGAGAGGATTGTATAGAGGGAGATAGAGAGAGAGAGAGAGAGAGAACGAGAAAAAGAGAAAGAGAGGGAACTGGTGAGTGCATGCTGGTGAAATTGCAGCACAAGTGCCCTCCACACCACTCTCTGAATGGGCTTTCAACGAGCAACCCTCCTCCCAGGCCGCGTCCCCTGCCTATCCACTGGAGTGCAGGGTTGGCACACCCTTCTCATGGGTCTCTCTCTCTCTCTCTCTCTCTCCCTCTCTCTCTGTCTCTCTCCCTCTCTCTCTGCCGGGCACTGATGCTACTCATTCTCTCCTGGTGAGGCTGGCGACTGAGAAACAGGCCTGATGTGGTCCCTGGCCTGTGGTTAACAGCTTTGATGTGTCCCAAGGGTTGACTTATTGTTATGATGCCATTTATTGAATATGTGTGTGTATGTTTGTGTGTGTGTCTGTGTGTTTCCATTTGTCTGCTGAGCAGTTTTGTTTCCATGCAGTGGCCACCACTCAATTCCTTCAGCCATCTGAATGTCTAGGTCATTAGCTGGTGTGTCACTTTCAAGTGGTGTCATTGTCAGAAGCTACCATTCTTGACCTTGAGTTTCATTATAGTTTCCGAGACCTTGGCTGGTCATGGTTTTCACGGTCATTAAGTGGTCATGGTTTTGTCAATGTTATCTGTCTTTGAACCTAGATAAATGTATCTTGTGATACTGAAACGGAACTAAAATGCAGTGGCTTGTAATTCATGAAAGGACAAAAACGACTTAAAATACAATGCGATATCAAAACGGCATTGTGTAATACGCACAGTGTGGTAATACATGGTTTATAATACGTCATTATTGGGGTGGGTTTAGACTCTTGAGGTAGACTAGATGCTTATGTGACCTAGTTGATAAGCATGCTCTCAGGTGGGTGTGTATGCTTAGCCTGTATGAAGGTCACTGTCTCCACCCCGACAGATTAGCACACCTGACGCAGGTGAGTGCCGCCCCCACCACCATGCGGAAGCATCTTAATTAAGCGGAACCTAAGTGTTACATAAGCCTTAGAGGGAGTGGGGAGAGAGAATGTGCGGGCCACTACCCCACATAGAACACACACACACACACACCACACACACCACACACACACACACACAGGCACGCACCATTTGCGTAGGTGTGGATGTGCGTGAGTGAGAGAAGGAACATGTCCTGCCCTGCCCGGATGAACGGAAAAAATGCAGGGAGCCTCCCGAGTCATGCGCACGGACGAAGGTGGAGGGTGGGAGGGCTAGGGAGAGAGAAACCGAGAGAGTCAGAGAGAGAGAGAGGGATAGATGGGTGAAGAATGGGAGGGGTGAGGCTCATAGAGAAAGACAAACCCTCCCCCTGAAAAGCTGGCATGCTGCTTAGGGAGTGAGGAATGGAGGTGCTGCCAGGTGCTGCCAGGGGGAGATTGCATTTTGAGGCGGAGGAAACATTCCTCATTACCACATCAGTCCTGAAAGGTTTTTTTTTTTTTTTTTCAGCCATATTTTGTGTAAGTGATTTGTGTGATTTGACATAAACAATCAATCTCTGAGACTTTTTCCTTCTTCAGCGAAACACCCAAGCTGTGCATAAATGAAGAGTGTTTTTTAAGAACAACAACAACAACAACAAAAAAAAAAAAAACTACAGTAAAAAAATGCAGGATTCTCTCAGCAAATGGAAGCGAGTGAATGGAAGGCATAGCTTGGGCATGCTGCCATCTCCTGCTATGAGATTAGAAGCGCCCGCCTTACCAGGGTGCCAAGCACCCAAGCCCCATGTGTCAGTGCTGCCTGGCAGTCTGGCGCATGACTGCTGATGAGGTGGAATAGCCTGCTGTACGGCATACTGGGAAGGCAGAGGCCACCGGGTAGAGATTTGTTTACCGTGTGTGTCAGTTGTGTCAGTTGTGTTTGTCGCACCTCTGGCTTCATACTCGTGTGAAGGATAAAGTCGTGGAACGTTATAGACCACTACTTTATCGGAACTCCCCCTATTACCTTCGGTCCCGTATTTCCACCGTCTTGCGTGTATGTGTCACTTAATATCCATTTCTATACAAACCAAGACAGCGGACAACTAAAGAAACGCAAGCACCCACACCATAGGTGTATCAACATTAGCTATGTCCCAAAAATGACTTTTTACCGTGACTCGAAGAGCTGTAAACAGTGTTGTAAGGCTGCGTGTACACAACCGCTTGGAGCTCCAGTGGAATTTTAATTTCATGACGAGAATTCTCGGTCTAACCGTTCATGTGCCGTTGAAACGGTGTAAATAGGCGACCCATCAGGCCAGCACTATAACTCAGAGCGTGGTAAACAAAATCGGATATTTCAGGCAGTAAATGCTCCCGTTAAGAACCAAACCAGATTTTGTTCAAATCTACACATCTATGGCTACTGAAAAATGTAAGGTTCATTTAGTAAATGTTATTTTGAAGTGTTAAAAAACATCGTTGTTTTAGAATTTCTGAACAAAAGTGGTGATAATTGGGGGTGTTACGATAGAGCTTGCAGAGGTTGTCTGGATTTTGAGCACTTGGGATGAATGCATTTGAAATGCAACACCTCCTCCTCACAGTGTGATATCCTGACCCCCCCCCCCCCCACACACATCTCCCCAGCCCACACAGTAACCCCCCCCCCCTTTTCCAATTTACCCCTTCTCCCTTCTCCCTTCCCCTCCCCTCCCCACTCCAGCTCTACCTCCACCTACACACCACCCACTACCCCTTCCCTGCCTCCACCCACCACCTCACATCTTTTATCCCTCTTTGTTGGGGATCCGGATTCCAACCCCCCCCCCCCCCCCCCCCCTCCTGCTCCTTCCCCTCCTCTGCTCCTCTCTTCCTCTCTTCCTCTGCTCCTCTCTTCCTCTCCTCCTCTCCTCCTCTCCTCCTCCTGCTCAGGAGATGAGGGACTGTTCCAGGGCAGAGACAAATGGAGCCTGTGCAGAGAGAGGGCCCACCTACGGCCAGAGCAGAGGTGGAGTGTGGTATGTGGCTCTCCCAGCACTCCAGGACCACTCCATAGACCCCTCTCCCTCTCTCTCCCTCTCTCCCTCTCTCTCTCCCTCTCTCCCTCTCTCTCTCTCTCCTCCCTCCCTCTCTCTCTCTCTCCCTCTCTCTCCCTCTCTCTCTCTCTCTCTCCCTCTCTCTCTCTCTCTCCCTCTTTCTCTCTCCCTCCCTCTCTCCTCCCTCTCTCTCCCCCCCCCTCTCTCTCTCTCTCTCCCTCTCTCTCTCTCTCTCTCTCTCTCTCCCTCCCTCACTTACTCTCTCTCTTTTTTCCTCCCTCTGCTTCTCTCACTCTCTCACTCCCTCCCTCACTCTCTCCCTCCCTCACTTACTCTCTCTCTCTTTTCCTCCCTCTGCTTCTCTCACTCTCTCTCTCCCTCCCTCACTTACTCTTACTCTCTCTCACTCTCCTTGTCTCTGCTTCCTTCTCCCTCCCTCACTCTCTCCCTCTCTCTTCCTATCTCTCTCGCTCTCCATGTCACTCTCTCTTTCTCTCCCTCTTGCTCTCCCTCCCCCATCTCCCTCTTTCTCATACTCCCTCTCTCTCTTGTCCTAGCTCATGTGCAGGCCCAGGCTCCACTCCTTTCCTTCTCTCTACCTTCTCTTTATCCCTCCCTCTCTCTTTCTTTCTCTCTCTCTCTCGCTCTCTCTCTCTCTCTCTCTGTCTCTCCCTCTTGTCCTCTCTCTCTATCTCTTCCCATCTCATCTCTTGGTCCTGGGCTCCACCGCAGGGCTGGGATGGGAGCCATGTCTCTGGTGTGTCGAGTGGTTGTTGTTGCTGCTGTTGTCGAAGGTTTAGTCGGGCGCTCTGTAATTATGCACATCTGTGCACCTCTCTGTGAATCAAATTTTTCAAAAACATTGTATCTCTGTCATGGTATCAGGCTGCTTGAAATGTAAAAAGGTGATTCCTGACCTGGGGTTTAGTTTTCTCTACACATCTGTTGGTATTTATTTACAAATCACTTTTCGGTTTCCCCTCTTCCCCACTCCTACCTCTCACATTCAGTTAGCCGGCCGGAACAGTTCTGGTTCTTAAACTGAGTCAGGTTGAGGACAAGGACTCCTTTCTTCCTCAGTTTCTTTCTTTTTCCAACATTGAGATCCAAAAGACCTGTAACAGCACTGCTGTAGTAATTGTGGACTTAAGGATTAGGTTGAAAAGGGTTTCTCTATCATTCTCTCCACACAACCTCACACCCAGTTTTGCTCCGTTCTCTCACCCCCCTCAAAACCCTTCATCGGGTATATGGTGGCGACTTAACTTAACTTAGCTCTTCTCCTTTCAACGCTTTAGTAACGCCGTTAGAAACGTTAATGATAAGCATTCGTAGAGAATTCCATGGCCCTGCACCTGTGATCTGCACTTTGTCTTGTTCCATTCTCCTCACACACTCACACTCTCTTTGTTCATCCTTTCCTCTGGGCAGGTATGGCGGCGACTTTACCCAGGACTCCTCGGGGAGTTGCAGCTCTACCGAATCCTGCAGCGGGCCAACCTGCTGTGCTACTACGACGCCTTCATCCAGCAGGGCGGCGACGACGTGCAGCAGCTGTGCGAGGGCCGGCGAGGAGGAGTTCCTGGAGATCATGGCGCTGGTGGGCATGGCCAGCAAGCCGCTACACGTCCGGCGTCTTCAGAAGGCGCTGCGCGGACTGGGTGACCAACCCGGCGCTCTTCAACCAGCCGCTGGCCACGCTGCCCGTCTGCAGCATCCCCGTCTACAAGGTGCCCGAGGGATCGCCGAGCCCACTCCCGCTGCTGCCCCGCGCCGGTGAGCCCCACGTCAAGACGCCCAAGTGCGGCGCGGCCCGCGGCCAGTGGGGAGGCCGGTAAGGGTTGGACAGGAAACCGGCAAACGGCAGCTCGGGCGCCACCACGGCGTCCCCTCTTCAGAGCGGCGCCGAGCCCCCGGTTCTGGGTCGGTCACTTCGGCAGCAGCGTCAGCGGTGGCGGCGGCGAGAGCGAGCAGAGGCCTGTCGCCGGCCGAGCTCGGGTCGCCGTCATCGCCACGCGACGGCGGCGCCTGGAGGCGCTGGACGCGGCGGCCGTGCAGTCGGTGACGGAGTGCGTGGAGCGCATGGCATCGGGGCTGCAGCCCGCGCGGCGACCCCCGCCGAGGTCAAGGAGCAGCTGAAAGGCAACAAGAAACTGGCCAAGATGATCGGACACATCTTTGACATGGCCGAGGAGGACCCGCGCCGCGAGGAGGAGATCCGCAAGTACAGCGCCATCTACGGCCGCCTTCGACTCCAAGAGGAAGGACGGCAAACACCTGACGCTTCATGAGGTGAGAGGAAAGAGGGAGCGAGGACGCAAGGGAGCGAGGACACAAGGGAGCGAGGACGCAAGAGGACAAATGAGGAAAGAATGAGGCAACAACTTAGAATGAGAGCGAAGGTCACATGGCACAATGGAGCTGTATAAACTGGACAGGTTAGGTTAAGGTTAGGTTACTGGACAGGTTAGGTTTAGTACTTACTTACTGGACAGGTTAGGGTTAAGTACTTACTTACTGGACAGGTTAGGTTAAGTACTTACTTACTGGACAGGTTAGGTTAAGGTTAGATTACTGGACAGGTTAGGTTAAGTACTTACTTACTGGACAGGTTAGGTTAAGGTTAGGTTACTGGACAGGTTAGGTTTAGTACTTACTTACTGGACAGGTTAGGTTAAGTACTTACTTACTGGACAGGTTAGGTTAAGGTTAGATTACTGGACAGGTTAGGTTAAGTACTTACTTACTGGACAGGTTAGGTTAAGTACTTACTTACTGGACAGGTTAGGTTAAGGTTAGGTTACTGGACAGGTTAGGTTAAGTACTTACTTACTGGACAAGTTAAGTTACTGGACAGGTTAGGTTACTTACTGGACAGGTTAGGTACATAGGGAATAGGACAAGTTTGGCTGTGTTGTTAAATGAAATGAGGTGTGTCTTTTAATTAAACATCAGTTTTGACTTATATTTTAGTTGTGGTGTGCATTGGCTACTTAAAGCTAATTGAGCGATTAGCATTTAGTTTATTATACAAACACTTTTTATGTGTTTTTGCGACCTTGTTACGATGAAATGTCTCACAGAATGCCCTCTCTCCTGCTGTAGCTGACTGTGAACGAGGCTGCTGCCCAGCTCTGCATGAAGGACGTGGCTCTGCTGACCCGCCGAGATGAGCTCTTCGGCCTGGCGCGCCAGATCTCTCGAGAGGTCACCTACAAATACACGTACAGGACGAGCAAGTAAGTGTTCAGCTCAAGCAGGGAGATTCCCAGCTCCTTAACGCAGTTCTCAATGATAAAGGTGACTGAAGTTGCAATCAGCGAAAAAGGAAACGTCAGTGGTTGGCTTGATGATTTTATCTTGAGGTAATGTCATTCTTGATACTTCAAAAAGGGGTTTCAGCTTTAATGTGGTCATATCATCAATGAAATATCTGTAGAATTCTCTTTGTGGAAGATTTCGTCCATTTCACAGAGAATTTCATTTCAAGTGATTCCGACTTAGTGAAATGTTCCATTCAATACAGTCACAGGACAACTTTACATCCAATCAGACACAAGCACATGCCTGTGGCATCCCCATCACCTATAATCTTCCAGCTCCGCTTCAGTCTGGATGACCACACGTCACCTTGTGTTAGCCTCTCCTTTGGCGTTTGTTTTTTTATAACAAGCTCTAACTGACCGCCAGAGTCCCTTGCCTGAGTCATAAAGGCCAGTTCTCCAGATAGATCCACACGTACCGCCTCCCTCTCTCAGCCGCCACATGCTTTAATGAGTGCGGCCTCTCCACCACTGTCCAGTGTCTTTTCTGTTTGAAGAGGGCTTTTGTCGTGATAGTCTACAGGGGGAGGGGGGGTTCATGGCATTGCATGAATCATGGCATTGAATTTTTTTTATCTGTCTGTCACGTCTGTGCTCAGAAATAGATGAGGAGAGGGAAGGAGAGATGAGGGGAGAGAGGGAGGGAGAGAGAGATGAGGGGAGGGAGGAGGAGAGAGAGATGAGGGGAGGGAGAGAGGAGAGGATGAGGGGAGGAGGGAGAGAGAGATGAGGGAGGGAGAGAGGAGGAGAGAGAGATGAGGGGAGGAGGGAGGGAGAGAGAGATGAGGGGGAGAGAGGAGGGAGGGAGGAGAGGGAGGGAGAGAGAGGGAGGGGAGGAGGGGGGAGGGAGAGAGGAGATGAGGCGAGAGAGGGAGGGAGGAGAGAGATGAGGGGAGAGAGGGAGGGAGAGAGAGATGAGGGGAGGGAGGGAGGGAGAGAGAGATGAGGGGGAGGGGGGGAGGGAGGAAAGTGGTTGATATTCCACGTGTGCACAGATGCTCTCGCTGTAATGACTCCTTTCGAAAGAGCCACCTCCGAGTCTGTGCGAAACTGAGAGAGCGTGTTGCGAGTCGAGCGGACATGGAGTAGTAACATCAGCAGCAGCTGCTTCTGTACAGGAGAGTTCGCTCGGCGTGAGTCCGCCGGCAGCTCAAGGTTCGTGCCCCGCGGCGATAAACGAGGCGAGACTTTTAAAAATGTGTCGAGACGATCCAGGGTCTGGGCTCAGGGTCTGGTTCTTGACAGTCTATTTAAAGCTCCAGCTAGAGGCTGACTGAGAGCCTGGGAGCATCTCTCTCTCCTCCCCCCCCCCCCCTCTCACACTTTCTAACTCCTGCTATCTCTCTTCACTCTCTCCTTTTTACCTTTCCACCTTTCTCCTCTATTTCTCAATCCCTTCAATATGTCTCTCGCTCTCTCTCTCTCTTACTTCTCTCTCTCTCTCTCTCTCTCTCTCTCTCTCTCTCTCCTCTCTCTCTCTGTGGCTCTCTGTGTGAGGGAGTAATGAGCTTGTGTCTGAGGAGGCATCCTCTGCCCTCCCACTCACGCGAATCACATAGACAGGCTCGGTACGACTCTCGAAATTGGCTCTGTGAAGAAGAAAAGAGAAAACGCTAGCAGGCTCCTCACAGGTGCTTCCTGGATTACCAGGCTGGCAACCTGAGGGGACGGAAAATTCCACTGTGGTGTTTGTTAACCTCTGTAAGGTGCACTATCACGGTCACACTACAGCAAAGATTCTATCTACAGATCCAGATTTTTTTTTTGTGTGTGTGTGTATACTGCTCTGTTGGCATGCCAGAAACTACAGGTTTGGCAAATCAAAAACTGGACTAGTTCTTTTTACACAAGCCAATGGTAGTTTTTTACGCCTTGCCAAATCAGAAACCTGAAACAAACCTGGCTGAAAGCTTTTTAGATCATGATCAGAATAAGGTTGTAAAATTTAATTTTATAATACGTAATTTTGATCTGTCAGCAGTTATCTTCATTGTATGTGTGTGTGTGTGTGTGTGTGTGTGTGTGTGTGTGTGTGTGTGTGTGTGTGTGTGTGTGTGTTTGAAAGACAGAGAGAGTTTGTATATGTGTCCTATTCAAAGCACCCTAAACTGGAGCGAGATGTTTTCATATGAGCAGGTGACAATGTCAAGCTACATTCCCTCATACTTGCTGCTGTCTCTCATTCCTGCATCCAGGACTAACAGCCTCTCTCTCTCCTCCATTCCTCAGATCTCGCTGTGGAGACGAGCCCTCTCCAAAGAGGATCAAAACCGAGGTCAGTTCATCACTCTCTCTGACATTTTACTTTCAAAAGCTTTTTTAAGCTGTTACTGTACGTGGCATTTTGTAGTGTGACTCCGTGAACTTTATCTTTAGGAATTGGCATCAGGCCAGACTAAACTGGCAAGTTGTCAGGTATTTTTGATCTGCCGAAATAATCCAAAAGCATGGGTTTAGATTAGATTCAACTTTATTTTATTTTTAAAAAGCAGGGGTTTAGATTAGATTCAACTTTTTTTTTTTTTTAAAGCATGGGTTTATGCCCTCCCTGTGTGCAAACATGACTTGCTGTGACAGATTTTTTTTTTTTTAAATGAGTAGAAATGCTTGAGCGTTGCTCCATTCCCACTTAGTAATATTCCTCTGTCTCAAAGAGCAACCTTTCACACAGATAACCTCTTGCATTAACACACGTATACTCACACACTTACACACACACATGCACCCACACACACACACACACAAAGAGAGAAGGAGATAATGGTAGTCAGGCCTGACAAGGGTGGGGCAGCGTGCTTTTGTTTACTTAGCTGCCCATCAACATACTGGTGTGTGTGTGTGTGTGTGTGTGTGTGTGTGTTTCTATGACTGTGTCTGTGTGTGTGCGTAAATCAAGCTCAGAGTGTGTTTAGTGTGTGTGTGTGTGTGTGTGTGTGTGTGTGGTGTGTGTGTGTGTACAAATTGAGCTCAGAGAGAGTGTATGTGTGTGTGTGTGTGTGTGGTGAGTGAGCGCATAAGGTGGGTGAATCTCGTAAGACCATCTCTCCTGAT
>NC_055958.1:31566842-31589342 GCF_018492685.1 Alosa sapidissima | reverse complement strand
TTACTCTCTCTCTCTCTCTCTCTCTCTCTCTCTCTCTCTCTCTCTCTCTCTCTCTATCTTTCTGTTGTGCATGTACCATGTGTTTTAATGGGGTTTTAATGTAATGGGGTGTTGACACCAGGGTTTGATGACTTGAGTCAATACCAAAAACGGGCGTTAAACCTCTCTCCCCCTCTCCCTCCCTCCTCCTCCTCCCCCTCTACCTCCCTCCTCCTCCTCTTCTCCCTCCTCCTCCCCCTCTCCCTCCCTCCTTCCTCCTCCTCCTCTATCAGATGCAGCTGGAGCGCCTGGTAGCGAAGCAGATGGAGATTCTGCACGACGCGGCGGCCCAAGACCGCCTGCAGGCGCTGGACTGGAGAATCCCCGCTGCCGCCTTCAAGCACGCCGCCGCCGCAGAGCGTCAGGCCACCAACGGAGTCGCCGCCGACAAAAGCGCCGAGCAGACAGGTAAGGCTCCAGGTCCACTGGCTCAGGTGTGCTAAATTAACGCTAAGGGAATGAGGTTCAGTCACATCTGACTTCTGAAGTTGTCTGGAATGCAACGTGAATGACCTTGTATAAAATGCACAGGTGTAAATGTAGTGTGCGGTGGTCACTGCTGATGTCATTAGTGGTATTGGGGGACCTCCACCTCAGGCAAATGACATGCAAGTGTGTGTGTGTATGTAAGTGTAGCTGTATGGAAGTGTACAGATATTATTTCAGACAGTGGTGATTGGTGATTTCAGTGATTAGGTGATTGAGCTTGTGCACTGAGACACATTTTTGCAACACTAAAATAATTATACTTTGGAGTCACCAATTCACATGTCTGTATCCATATTGCACAAAGCTGTGTCGGCAGAAATACACCTGACTGAGATCATTAGGGTTGGTGTGTCTAGAGATTGTGAACTGAATGAGGGACGAGCTTTTGTTTCAGAAGATAAAGAAGCAGAACGATCTGGTGCCTCTCCAGTGGAGCGTGATGTCATCTCTGGTGGCTGCTCATTGGCTGGTTTGGTGTGTGCGTGTGGTGTGTTTGGTTATGAACGTTGAGTCGAGAAAAGGGGGAAACCAAAGGTTTTCTGTTTGTGGTGATGGTGTTGTTTTTGGTGCAAAGTTCTCCGCAGCCTAGTCGCCCATAGTGTCTTTGGTGTGTGTGTGTGTGTGCACATGTGTCAGAGAGAGTTTGTCTATGCGTGTGTATGTGCGCGCACACACACACACACACACACACACACACACACACACACATACACACGCATCACTATGTGGCCAAGGCAGAGAGCATTATGCGTTTATCAGTTAGCTGGTGGTGGTGCCTGTTGGTCTGTTGGGTTCCTTTTTTACTGCACATTTCATTTGATCATCTGTCAGCTGTGGGTGGCAGATAAGTGGGAGTTAAACAAAAGAGAGAGAGAATAGGGAAAAAGAGAGAAGGAGAGAGAGAATAGGGAAAAAGAGAGAAGGAGAGAGAGAGAGAGAATAGGGAAAAAGAGAGAAGGAGAGAGAGAGAAACACATAAAGAGGATGGGGAAGGAGAGAAGAAAGAGAAGAGAGAGAGAATAGGGAAAAAGAGAGAAGGAGAGAGAGAGAAACACATACAGAGGATGGGGAAGGAGAGAAGAAAGAGAAGAGAGAGAGATAAAAGAGGTGGAAAAAGAGAAAGAGTAAGAAAAATGGGCAGAGGGGGAGAGGGGATGGAAAGAGAGAGAGAGAGAGAGAGAGACAAAAGAGGAGAGAAAAAGGTTAAAGTGCCTGTGTAGAGCTCAAAAGAGGAGATTAGTGGGGGGGGGGGGGGGTAAAATGAGAGATAGAGAGAGAGAGAGAGAGAGAGAGAGAGAGAGAGAGAGAGAGCAGCCGAAAGGAGAGTATGAATAAACCGTAAGGGAACAGAGAGAGGAGAGAGGGCTAAAGAGCACAAGAGAATGCAGAAGAAGACGAGAGAAAGGCAGAAAAGAGAGAATAGAACAGAAAAGAGAGAATAGAACAGAAAAGAGAGAATAGAACAGAAAAGAGATAGAATAGAACAGAAAAGAGAGAATAGAACAGAAAAGAGATAGAATAGAACAGAAAAGAGATAGAATAGAACAGAAAAGAGGACATTGAGATGAAAGTGGGTGAAAAAGTGATGCGCCAGAGAGAGGGATTGAGAAAAAGAGAGGGAGGGAGAGAGGGAACCATAACAGACACTCGTGTTCTGCTGCCATCTGCAACCTCTCTGGCCTCCGTGTCCTAATTGATGATTAAATTTCCCGAAAGCCAACTCTGCCGTTTGCCGCCTCCGCGGGCGTACGGTGGCCATACTGGGCCACACAGCGCTGCTACTGCTGCTGCTGCTGCTGCTGCTGCACTGGCTGCTCTTTGCTCCAATTCGGGCCTCTTTCATGTGGTCGAGGCCCAGAGACCGACACTTGATCGCTCGCAGCAGGCGTTGTGCGCCGGACTTACTAAGGGAGTTTCCAGGCTCAAAAAGTCCTCTGTGGTTAATGCCAGTCACTGCTTGCTCCTGGAGACGGCAGCAAATCCAACAGTTCGTTCATTCAGTGCGTGGGCAGACCAAAGACGTGCAAGGCCATTCATTTTTCATGAGCTGACCTCTTCTGCATATGGTAGATACTGTCATCGTATCATGTTCTATATCTCATAAGTAAGCAAGAGGATGCATGTAACTGATTTGGATAACAGACAAACTTATTCTTAAATGGGGAAACATATTATCCCTGGCTGCTGAAAGTGACATGCTCAGAGGGGATGTGTAGGTTGGGAGACTGTACTTAAGCATCCTGCCTTATGAATGTACATAGATATACGCAGCAGCTGTTGTGCAATTTCATCTTGAAGCTGATAGGAAAGATGTAGATTAGAGGTGTAAGGGCGTGTTGCTAAATGCACAACAACAGCAGCATACAACCTCTAACTTAAGTTTAATGCACAACGTTAAACTCACACAACATAAAGCTTTTGTAGAGCATGTGACTCTTTCAGTATTTTGAACTCATTGCTTTAGCACCTGTGTTGGATGTGTGGGTTCTGTCCTCTTTCCTGCCTCTTTGGTCCCTTCAATGCAACGAATGGTCAATACTTCATTACATTACATTACATTGAGCAGACACTTCTTGACCAAAGTGACTTACATATGTTAGCTATATTACAAGGGATCACATTGTCCCCGGAGCAACTTGGGGTTAAGTGCCTTGCTCAAGGGCACAACGGTGGAAGCCAGGAATTGAACCGACAACTTTCAGGCTACTGCACGCTAGCCCAGCTCCTTAACCACTACACTACCACCGCCCCTTCAGAGTGGAACTTTTATGTCTCACTCCGAGAACCTCTCTGCACTGAGAGCCTGCCATCTCTTGCACCTGATTGAAATTAGTGCACATCAGTCTGAATGCCCTTGTTCAGCAGGTACATTCAGTTAGACCAGTGATTTTACGTGACCAGTGACCAGCTACGTCACTCTTCACTTCAGAGAGAAAAATATGGAGTTTGGCAAGATGGGGAACCCCATCTTTAGAGATTGTAATTACCTGTCTTTCCTTTCATCGTTTGAGCTTTGATGTTCACCATCATGGATCTAATCTCTTCTACACTTTCCAAATTGTGATTATTCTGACTCGAGGTCTATGTTGATCCTTCAGATTAGGGGTTAGCCAGAGCTGCGTTTCTCATTTATCCAGCAGGCTCTCATCACCACAGATCTCTGGCTAGAGACAAACGGCTCAACTCTGCCCTTGTTCTCTTCCTGGTCTTCTGTGTTCCAACGGCAGTTTCCACCATAGCCTCTTACCCATTAACTCCCCCACCACCACCACCATTACACACTCATACACACACACACACACACACACACACACACTCACACACACACACACACACACACACACACACACACACACACACACACACACACACACACACATTAATGACCCCTCATATCCTGATGCAGCTTGTGAGTGGGCGAGAGGCCTACACACGGCCTGTTTACTCCAGCTGAGTGGCCTTGGGGCCGAGCTACCTCAAACTCCTTCAACCTTTTTTCTTTCTCTCTCTCGCTCTCTTTAACCATCAGTTCCTCTCCCTCTCTTTCTCTCCCTCTCTTGGATGTGTCTCTTTCGGTCAGTCTCTCTCTCTTTCTCTCTCCCTCTCCCAATCTCTCTTTTTTTCTTTCTCCTTCTCTTTCACTCTTGCTCTTTTCTCTCTCCCTCTCCCAATCTCTCTTTTTTTCTTTCTCCTTCTCTTTCTCTCTTGCTCTTTTCTCTCTCCCTCTCCCAATCTCTCTTTTTTTCTTTCTCCTTCTCTTTCTCTCTTGCTCTTTTCCCTCTCCCTCTCCCAATCTCTCTTTTTTTCTTTCTCCTTCTCTTTCTCTCTTGCTCTTTTCTCTCTCCCTCTCCCAATCTCTCTTTTTTTCTTTCTCCTTCTCTTTCTCTCTTGCTCTTTTCCCTCTCCCTCCTTTTCCCTTGAGCTGCCGCTGCAATGAATCAGCACTGGGGGTAATTAAAAAGCATCGTACGGGCATTCACTCGTTTTTTTTTCCTTCTTCACATTAAAAAAGAGAAAAAAAGGGAGAGAACAAGCGAGAAAATTAAAGACGTTAGTCATGGCCCCCAATCTCTCTCTCTCTCTCTCTCTCTCTCTCTCCCTCCCTCTCGTGCTTGGACCACAATGGCCCCCGTATGAGATCACAGGGTTGAGGAGGAGACAGCGCAGGTTAATGTGACGCGTGCATTAAGGCGGTTGAGTGTGGGGGGGGGGGGGGTGTTATACCACAACACCAGAGTGACTGTTTGTGTGTGTGATGCTTACGCATCAGAGCCGCCATATTTGGCCCTGAGTGTTGATGTAGGCAGGCAGTGACCTCAGCTGAAGATTTCAGAGGCTTCTTCTTTTGTAAGGAAATGCTAGGTTCAAGGTGGAAATGTATTTACGTGGTAGTGGGTTTTTTGCCTGTGTTGACGTGTGTGTGTGTGTGTGTGTGTGTGTGTGTGTGTGTGTGTGTGTGTGTGTGTGTGTGTGTGTGTGTGTGTGTGTGCGTGTGTAGGCGAGAGACCACTGAATCTGCGGGTTGCCAGCCAGAGGACTGAGGGCGAAACACCATTGGGCAAGCAACTGGCCAATGAACTGAAGAGACATCACGCCAACACAGAGAGCAAGACAGCTGCCACAGGTTAGTGTCTTACACACACACACGCACACACACACACACACACACACACACACACGCACGCACGCACACACACACACACACACACAGTCCACCTCCTAAATATACATGCAAACATGCACAAAACACACACAACTGCACACAAATATTGATTGACTGATTGCTACACATTATCTTACATGTTCTCTCAAAATGATACCTTCATGTATGTTTACATAGGACAGAGCAAACCTACTATACACACACACACACACACACACACAAACATTCACACGCACACACACACGCATCCATAATACTATCTTTACTATCTTAAGCTTATTACAACAGATGCCTCTGGTTACTGTTCTTACAGCACAACCCTGTTATCATCTTAAAAATACCCAGAATGCCGCTGCCATATTCTAACCTTCCTCATATAATGTCTCTGTTTCTGCCTCCAGAGAACGGCAATGGCACAGAGCATTCCTCACACGCACTCAACCTTTCTGAGAAAAAGACCATAAAATCGGAACCGGAGGACTCCAGATAGCATCCTCAACCCCACCCCACTCCACCCCCTCACCCCTCTTGTGTACCTTGCTCCTAATGAACTCTGTTGTGTGTTTGTGAATACTAAAAGAGCACAGCTACAGTAGAGCCTTAACAACCAACGTTGCCTCAGAAAAACGTGATTTTGTTTTTTTTTTTTGTTTTTTTTTTTCCCCCGCCAAAGTACCTAGAGACGTTATTTTGTCACCGTAGTAAATTCAGTGTTTTTTGTATGATCACTGACTTGTATTATCATTGACTGCATTGTCCTCTCTCCTTTGATTTCTCTTTCTCTCACCTTCAGTCTCTTTCGCGATTGTCCCTTCTGTACTGTATATATCTGATCCTATATGCTAAACTGTTTGTTGTATATGATGTTATTTAAAACAATGTCTTGTGTAGGTATGAATATTTGTATCTAAAATGTATTTTCACTGAGACCAAGGGCTTCAGTGTCATCGTTTGACTGTTTTTGTGTGCACATAAATCAGTCTGAATCCATTTATAACGTGCTTTCTGTCCATGGGCCGTTCTCAAATGTACTTTACAAAATAAGCATGTGCAGCCCAGGTACCGAACTGAAAGCACTAATCTATGTACATTTCCTGTGGTACCCTTATTTAATTGACAAATGTTTTCAACTGATGGAAGATTTGCAGCGTAGAATAGGATTATGGGAAGGCACAACTGAGGTCGGCAAAAATGCAACAAACACAGCAAAACAAACACAGGCTTTATGTAGGTGAGGTTCATCCTGAACTAAGCTTATTGTATGTCAGTTGTGATGTCTGTGTATTTCATATAGATTAAGGGCAGTGTAGAGTGCTGACATCTTATCATTGCCGATGTGATTTTACCCATGAAGCTGTTTCTGAAATGTGTAGGGATTCTTCAGAAAACGAACAGAAAAAAATCAACAAAAATACGAGATGTAAATAGTCAGATAAAATCCATGATAGTAATAACTTTATTAGGAAATGCAGGGTGATTTGAGTGCGTTGTTACACATCTTATCTATCATAACTTGTTGTAATACTTAGTATAGTAGAGCAATACACAGTAGCTGCCATTTAGCAACCCTGTGAAACTGTCTAGTTGTCCCAAATTTGATGAGCATTTGGAATGTCCATTATAGAGTATTTTTACCCTGTTTACTGGTGTAGCCATATAGTCTTAGTTTCCAAACCAATGTTCAAAATATGACTTGTAACTGATATGCACTAGTGTTGTTATCCTCAGTACAATATGTCCGCAGTGTGAGCTCAGAAAAAAAAGCACTCAACACTTCTCATGTTTTTTTTTTTTTTTTAGAAAAAATGAATGCATACATCTCCACTGCAGCATATATTTGTAGGAGTTGTCTATGTTCAGTGTATCCATCACACGTGCTGTGACTGGTGGGAAGTAGTGACTTATGATATATCAGGGTTCTGTAGTTCTCTCAATCATGTGTATTGAACCGGCCAAGCTGTCATGTAAACTGTATGGTGCGTTCTGCGTGAGATGCCCTCACCCCTCGGTCCTCTCCAGTCCAGCATCACAAAGCTGGGCTGCTGGTGTCCTAATGGACGCTGTATAGCCGAAAGCCCAGCTTTGTTAATTGTTGGATTTGGTTGTCAAGAACTGAAGTGTGTGGACATCTTTGCTCCTAGATTACTTGCTTGCTTTGACTTCTGGCACGACTTAGGTTGAAACTTGTGAACGCTAAATACCTCCTGTCAGGAACTGGGACTAGCGGATTTGTCCTGTTCATGTGCAGTATTTTGATGAGAAAAGGGGAGAATTTTGCCTGTTGTTGTTTATTTTTGGGGAATACCCTTTTAAGTATGCAAATTTCTGTTAATTTAAGTGCCAAAAATAAAGTTTGAATGCAGGGAGACAGGGACTAAACAGTTTCAGAAAACAGCAGATAGGTTTTTAAAAGTTACAAAAAATAAAACTATACTGTATGATGCAACACTGATGTTGGTCCAGGGTAAACATCTTAAAAGTTCCGGTGATTTCATTTTAATTTTTCTGATTTGTATATCATCCAATGTATTTACTTGGTGACAATCTTAAAAATGACTGCAGCTCCAAATCAGCGGAACATGCTGAGAAATAATCATCTGGAAAATGTCAGTGACGCAAATTGCCCCATAATGGAAGACGAGAAAGTCAAAACAAACCTTCACCTTTACAGAAGGATTTTTATCTGGACTGCTTTTGTTCAGTGTTATTGTCCCACACACTTTCTCAGAGAAAAAACAGTCCACTTTTTTCTGTCTGTGATTGCTTTGTAGCGTAGAGGGATGCATCTTGATCTGTGGGATAAGACTGCTTACATGTTAGTAGAATTTGTCCTTATCACTGTTGTTAGGAGAACACCTTTAGTTTATGCGTATACCCATGATCCAATTTGTTTCATTTTTGTAAACACTAATATATTTAATTTGTTATACAGCACATGGACATTAAACTCTATTTTTTGAGATCTAATAGTGGAGTATTTTTCATGTTGTTGCTGTTTGTCTGTTGTTACATGTGTTGATGGCTGATGAAATAGTGTAACACAAAGAGTGAGCTGTTGTTAAAATGGATAGATAGATAGATAGAATACTTTATTGATCCCCAAGGGGAAATTTAAGGTCTCGGTAGCATACAGACATCACACACAACATGCACTTACAGCAGAAAAAGTGATATAAGTAAAAAACACCACTGAACAATAAAGACTATTTAGTTTTATACTAAATAAAACTAAATTAAATATCCACATAGTGTGCTTAAGGATGATTAAGCATGAGGTGCTTGCAGGGACTGAGCCTGTGATTCTGTATGCATGGTAAGGTGCTCTATGAGAATGAGTGTCATGGTGATGGTGCAAATAAGTACTGTAAGTCCAACAGTGGAAGAGTAAAGTCTAGAGACCAGCATTAAATAAATATGGACATGTAAGAGAATAATGTAAACAAAGTAAAGTATAAAGAACTATATCAGTGCAAGAATAGGTTGAAGTAATAGGGTTACAGCCATTGGTCAAGTATTAAGTACGGCCACAATCCAGGCTGAGGGAGGGAGGGAGGGGTTGTGCATATGTGCTAATATAGCCTGTAAAGTAGCAGTAAACAGTGTAGCAGTAAACAGTAGACCAGTGGACAGTCAGTATCAAACATGGAGAGGGTGGAGAGGCAGACTATGCAGAGAAGTCTATCTCTCCTCTTCCCTTTAGACAAGAGATAGACTTCTCTGCATAGCAGAGAAAGAGTGGGACAGGTTTGATGATGTTTGAAAGACCCTAATCAAATCTTAATGACCAAGGTCTGGTCCAGTCATAATTCTAAAACTGCAGTTTATTTTTACTGTGACAATGGGGAAAAGATGTGTGACAACTGAATGCAATGCCCTACCAAATATCGCTACTAATATTCCATTATCATGGCAGTACTATCACTGTCAAAGAGGCTAACATCAGTCAATCTGCATTAGGGTAGATTAAGTAAGAATACATTTGCTCAAAACAACACAACTACAGTTTTTGATATTACCTGTAATTTACAACTTTAAAATGATTTATGAAAAGGAATTAAAATGGAGCTGGTTAATCAGCCCACAGTCTCTTCTAGGTGGACATCCCCTTCTGCCCACAAAGTCCTGCTGCAGAAGGCCCCCTCCTATCATTTACAGGCAGGAATTAATGCTCACAACCTGATGAAATCGGATTGCCTCTTATATTGCATGTTTTTGATCTAAAAGTCAAAGGTGAGAAGACTGTACTATCACATACGCCCTTGTTTGCGTCATGTGAGGAGTCCCACTTTAAGTGTGTGCAGTCAGGTGCAGGTCTGACCAAGACAACACATTTTTATCAGTGATGATGATTGTGGACTCTTTTGGCCAAGGCTACATTTAGTCATTTAACGGACGCTTTTATCCAAAGCGACTTACAAAAGTATGAATGTAGACCGCAGAAATATAAATCCCCTTTGCTATCAGGCTGTGGGGTTTACAGGAGATATTGGGGCAAAGTACCTCCTTTCTCCATCACTTTTGACCTGTAAGCATTCTTTTATCTATTTTCCTGCGGGCGTGACAGAAGTCTGCTGCTGCTGCAAATGGGACAGTTCGACTTCACCTTCATCAATTTGCATGTACATCATCTTAACACATTCTGAAAGTTCAAAATGACTCATTCTTACGCACTCTCGGCCCTTTCCTCGTTAGTGGACGCACGCAGGTCTGCCTTCATGTCTAAACCCTGTGGTGATAAGCACCCCACATGCCGCCCACGGCCTCGCGCAGGCTCAGCCTCGGTGACATCTCCCCGCGGGGATGTCACAGATAGGTCACCGTGGCGCGGAGCGGTGTGGGCAGCAACAGAGGCGTCGGGAGGAGCGCGCAGCGGGGACGAGCGGGACGGAACTGGGCGGATGTGCACTCATTCCCTTCTAACCGTGCGTAAGACCGACAGCTTTAGCTAGAATGTGGGTGGCATGTGAATTATCTTGTCCTCTTTTTCTAGCGACGGGATAAAGGACGTTTCATTTTTATAATCCGCACGTCAACCTGAACAGAGAGGAGTCGGTGTGCGCTAGTTAAGAGTCACAGAGCATCCTTAATTGCGCCCGTCAGCGCTCCCTCGAGCGCACGGCACGTCTCCCACACTTCGTCACTTCACCAGTTTTCCCGACTCTTACCGTCAAGATCTTTTTTTTTCTTTCATTTTTTAAGTAACAGGCTGCCTGAGTTTGGGATCCATCGCCTGAATTCAAGATGAAACTATGCATTTTGCATGACTTTGTGGTCTGTCACTACGGAGTAGTTTATTTTCTTGGGCGTGGGTGGGCAGGTGGGCCGATGAATCACTTCTCTATGTTCGACTTCATGTGTGCATATAATTACATCATTAGTCTCATAGGCAGAAAGTCTGCATTCGGGTATAGGCCCACTACACTTTTAGCGCATTGTGTAAGATGGGCCCCCGGGTGAAAGACAACGCAAATTATTCAAGAACTGTCTTATCCAAACAAACATAATGTGTGAGAAGCTCTCATATGAAAAACTCTGTTTATACACATCACTAGCATATAAGGAAAAATCTACGGGCTGAGAGGGAAAGGTGTGTCGATCTGAAATGCTTCCATGTGTTGAGTCGCACCTGGCGGACACCAGTGACCATTTTCACCAGTCTGTTGGCCAGGCATATAGGAATAGGCCGCCAAGGTTACGGGACATAAAAGTCAAGTCAGGTCTAAAATAGCCATGATTAGCCTACATATGGCTGAACATATTTCTTCTTTAAAAGACGTCACTGATTTCCAGCTCTTGACAACTCATTTGTTTATCAAATGACTAGGAATTCTCGTGAACAAGTACTTTTTTGATCCCGAGAGGCATGGGCGGATTATGAACTTTCGGGCCCCTGGGCCCAGATGTATTAAAGGCCCCCCACTAATTGTTGCATATGTGGGAGGGGGGGTTTGGGGGTCCTCCCCCAGATTTTTTTTTATTTGTTTGATGTGATTTCCTGTGATTTCCTATTCTGGTGCATTTTGGGGATGGCCAATACTACATTCAATCAGATTCATAGCCTACATCCTGATTTGTTGATATTGAGGCAATGATTCCATGCAAAAGCTTGGGCTTCAGGGCCCCCTGGGCCCCCTGGGCCCCTGGGCCTGGGCCCGGTAGGCCCGTGCAGTAATCGATCACTGCCGAGAGGGAAATTTGGTCTCTGCATTCCAATCCGTGAATTAGTGAAACACACTCAGCACACAGTGAGGTGAAGCACACACTAATCCCGGCGCAGTGAGCTGCCTGCAACAACAGCGGCGCTCGGGGAGCAGTGAGGGGTTAGGTGCCTTGCTCAAGGGAACTTCAGCCGTGCCTACTGGTCGGGGTTCGAACCGGCAACCTTCCGGTTACAAGTCCGAAGCGCTAACCAGTAGGCCACGGCTGCTCCAAAATATTGAATATTGACCTCCAGTTGACCTCCAGTTGGGTCATGAACTGTTGGGGATGTGATTGAATCCTATTGGCAATTCAATGTTTGGATTCAATTACATAAAAATTCAGCTGAATCCATCTCAATGCCTCCCTTTACACACAAATAGGTTGTTATTATGAGACAGCTGTTTCTGCTGGGGATCTAATGCATGTTTTTTTGTTTTTTTTTAAACAGACTGTGTGTTATAGGCCTAAGCTCATATCTATGAAAATCAATTGCATAGCCAAGTCTTGTAATAAAAATAAGACAACGATCGTTTCCATTCTGTCACAAATGCTGTAACACTTTCACAGTCCTCCTGCCCACACACATCGCCTACTCACAAAGGCCTTCTCAGTAATCATTCAAACACACCAAACACAGAGTACACCCACGCCTTACTCCCACACCTAACTCTCCCTCCTGTTGACAAGGGTGGCAAGCTTAATGGTCCACACATAGTCAGTTGCAGTCAAAAACACAAATAGATTAGTATGATGACACATGTAGGTTTTATTTATAAATATCAAAGCAAGGTGTTTATGAGTTGTGAAGAATGCTGCATATTTCTGTCTGATTACAGATGAATGGGTTGTGCGTTATCATCTACTGCATGGTGTGCCATCATCATTTCATTCACAGTGGAATTTACACAAGAGCATTTTAATTTTACACTAACAACTCCATAGTGTAGTATGCCCTGTGTTCTGACCCTGCGGAATTCTGTGAAACATTTAGGTGGTATTTGGTTGTTTACTGTAAGTCGGTCAACTAACAATAAATTCTAAATTGAGTGGATAGGTAGATAGATGAACCGTTCAAAACTGTCAAGCTTGTTGCCAGTATTTTAGGCCTACTGTATATCTAGACAACAATCGTTGTAAGCATGCAGACGTAACCCCTGGACTCCAGTGCAGACTCTTTCTTCCACATAATCAGAGTTGTGACTCATGCTAGTTTGGGTTCATCATACAACTTACACATGTCAATAAACTGCACCTTAATAACCCACTTGATGGAAAAATGTGAAATTCGGTACACTTGTCCTTATGCTCTTTTGATCGCCTTTTAGGAGTCCTTGATAGATGCACTTCATCCAACTGCTTGGAAGTTGATCACTGCTTGCGGTTATATTTAGAGTTGTGACTCATCCTAGCAGTTTGGGTTCATCATATAGTCCTACTCCACACCAGGCAGGAGGCTGCACCTCCAACCAGACCTGATGGGGGCGCTGTTGCTCCCAGGGTCCTGTGCAGGCCCTCTCACTGGAGTAGTCCCTACCCAGGAAGAACCGAGCCTCCACCCCTGGCCTGATGTCTATGTTAGAGTTGTAATCGTAAGCCACGTACGCCTCTGTGTCTTTCCCTGCATTCCTCGTGAATCTGATGACCCACTGCCACGTTTGCGTGCTCATGCTGCTGTCCGAGCTGTTGTTGTACAGTGCCACCCACGAGAGTCCAAATCTGCCCATGGTCATCCAATCGCTGAAGGTCTTTCGGTTGTAGAGGCGGGCACAGGCTTTGCCTCGTTTGACGAACAGCTGCAGACTGGCGTCGTATCCACGCACTCGAGACAGAAGTTTCCTGTTGGCCTCGTCGAATTCGGGGGCCTGCCCAGAGCTTGATGTGAGACTGAGGACCCATCTGCTGCGTTAGGGTGACCTGCAGCCCTGCAGCCCAGGGTCCAGACACCACGGCCTTCTCCAGGGCGGTCCGGGGAATATCGCTCCAGCTGATCCAGGCGTAATCAGGGTCAGTGGAGGTCATCACCTCCAGCGTCACGTTGATGGGGGCATCACACTCACCCCCTGCGCCTCCAACACTGACACCTCCCTGCGTTCCCCACGTGCATCCAAAGCTTTGGGCGCGTAGTGCATCCCTGACATATGTGTCGTAACCAGCCTGCTGCAGGAAGGCGTCCAGTGTGAGCTGGGGAATCTTCCCTAGGAGCTGAAGGTTAACCTCAAAGGTGTAGTCTCCATCATAGACACAGGCCTGAGGAGGAGACCCAGCATGATGACACTGGGTGATGAGGACCCTGCGCACCCGTGCCAGAGGGTCTCCAATCACACTGGCTCGGTTGTCCCTGGAGATCTGGACAACAATCCTCTCCCGGTTCCAGTTTGGGTTACCGTGACTGTTTTAAGAGTCCTCTGTGACGTAACTTGGCAATTGTCTGCTGCGAGGAAGTGTATTTGTATCAAGGTTTCCCAAGGAGAAATACTGACGAAGGTCAGCGCCTAAGGTACCTGAGGAGGGGAGAATACCCTATACCCTGTTGTCATAGCGACGGAAGCAATAATCCCCTCGAGATGGCTCAATATTTACCAGCTGTATGAAATGGGCATGTATGAACTCTGTAGTGATAGCTAGCCAGTAAAGCAGAGAGAGAGAGAGACAGAGAAAGAGAGAGACAGAGAGATAGAAAGTGAGAGAGACAGAGAGTGACAGAAAGAGAGACAGAGAGATAGGGAGTCATTAAAGATGCAATATGGATATGAATTTTAGTTACAACATACAAAAATTAGCAAAAATATATTAAGAAATGTAAGTAGCCTTCAGCCTCTGATACCTTGGCCTAACCATTAGTTACTATAAAGTGAATGGGGAGGAGGTAGGGGGACAGAAAACATTAAAAAAAACTTCTGAGAAACCATCAGTAGATAATGTGCTCTTAGATCTAAATACATTTAATAACATTTTACTATATACACATCAGTTGACATTTACTGTAATAAACATTTGCACGAGGAAACTGAAGTAGATTTTGTCATTTCAGTTATATATACTATAATATATATATTTACATTGCATGAATAGTATAGTAATCAGTGTAGCATTTCATCCTATTGTCCTGACACATCCATGCAGAACAGCAGCTCAAATTCAATCGTCCGTGTCAAGACAATCAAAGACCTCTACGCAACTTCTCAGAAAAGAAGAAAAGTGAGAGGAAACATTTCTGCCTCTAAACACTTACCGATCCAAACTGTCAGAGCAAAATGTAAGAGCAGACACAGTAGTTTATTAGGCTTGTGACAGATGAATCCTGCTGTCCAAACCTGCTGCTGTGAAATCAGGCAGAGAAGTGGTCCTGTCCCTCCCATTAGTCCATTGCACGCCACGTGATTTAGGGGAATAAAAAGGCCATATTACACATCAGTGCTTGCACAAGTGACATGACTCAGCCCAGATTCTCAGCCAAACACACACACAAATAAACTAGTTAGTTGATAAAAAAAAGGAGGTCTCTATTGTGCATCACATTGTTTTGCCTTTCACACAGACAAAAACCCTTTCTACTGATCCAAGGCAAACAGAGCTCAGGTATTCCACTGGTTTTAGTCACCACTTAAATAGGTACTATCAGAGGAGAGACCATTTGAGATGTAGTGGCTATGGGCGTCTCCAACGTTTTAGCAAGGTGGGATCTTATCAAAACTCATCAACATACAAGTGAGCATTGGGATATTACCTATACTATGACATAACTGTTATTGCACATAATGGACAATTGATGTATATAGCATGTATTAATTCTGACATCCAGTGAAGAATCTTGTTTGATTTTGAAGAGGTAAATAGAATCAGGAGAAATATATGAAAGAAATTGTGAACCTTGAATGAATGAATGAATTTATTTATTTATTGGTCCTTATAAATTGTAAATCATGAATGAATGAGTGAATGTATGGGTCCTTATACCCATAAGGGTCAGTACTTATATACAGTACATTGCCACCATCCTAAATAATGATAGTAACCATAATGACAATAACAATGTTCATCATCATCATCATCATCATCATTATCAACATTCTCATAGAATAATACTACTCAATGTCTGTACGTATCTAGTGTCATGTGTTTGAACCCTTTTTTACATTTGGAAACAATCCTACTATGTTTGAATTCATCTGGCAATGCGTTCCATAACTTCAGGCCACAGACAGATATGCACCTGCTTTTCATCACTGTGTTACAGGTAGGTTGTTTCCAATTGAGTTCGCCTCTGAGGGCATAACCCCCTTCTCTTTCTCTAAACATGGTTTGTATGTTGGAGGGAAGTAGGTTATGTTGAGCTTTATACAGAACTAACACAGTTTTCTGGTTTACCAGGTCCATGAATTTCAGTGTTTTTGACTTAAGAAATAATGAATTAGTATGATCATTGAACCCAACATTATTCACAATTTGTATTGCTCTTTTCTGAACTGTGCACACTGTCTGTAGAGTGGTTTTGCAGGCATTACCCCAGTTTTCAACACAGTATGTTAAACAAGGAAGAATCAGCTTGCTGTATAGAGTGTTCATAGATCTGTGGTTAAGAAAGAGTCTGACTTTACTCAACACCCCGATGCTTCTGGAAATTTTGGATCTTACATGGTTTATTTGTGGTCTCCAACTGAATGTATGGTCTATTATTACTCTAAAAGGGTATTTTCCTATACTCTCTCTAACTCAACAGTTTCTATCCTTAAGCTTACTTGAGCTGTTAAATGTGTTATCAAACCACAGTTTCAATTTACCTAGTTCTACTGTACTGTCACCATCTCCATTAGCCTCTGTAAACAGTCGCCTGAACAGAAAATGTTGTTATCATCTGCGAAAATGACATATTTCAATATATTGGACACTTTACAAATATTGTTTATGTACATAATGAATCATTTTGGTCCAACTATCGAACCCTGGGCACGCCGCACGTGATGTTAGCGAGCTTGGACATGGCATTGCCCACTTGTACATACTGACTCCTATTTTTGATACAGCTCTTCAGCCATTCCAGACCTACACCTCTGATTCCAAACCTTTCCATTTTCTCCAACTAACTTATTTTTATAGTTTTATATTTAAATTGTATTGAGCATTCACTCTCTTCTGCAACATATCAAGATTGTATTATTAGTCATGCTTTTTAGTGAAAACACATCTGTCTGGAAGCATTTGAGCTGAACTAAACTGCAGTACTTATGTATCCCTCAGGATGGCAGCAATACATAGGCTTATGCCTAATTTGCCCTGCCGCACTTTTTACTGTGGTATGGTTGTCTGTAATTATGTTGTGTAGTCACTGTTACTTTTATGTAGCTTTATTGTTGTCTATCATTGTTTTGTTGCTGTAACGTAGTGTTATGATGTCATTTCTGTCTCTTGTCAGTTAAGTTTTGTATGCAGTGATCCTCTATTTGCTCCTATAAGTGACCTTGGGTTTGAGAAAGGCATATACAAACAAAATATATATTACATGTTTATGAAAAAAGATGGGAAACATTTTCATCCGAATTATTATTACAAAATCAGAGATCATCCCATTAATATCTCTTCAGAGAAGATTTTGCTGGGAGTAAACAATGCAGGATGATTATCAGACAACTGTAACAACAGTACCACCATGAAAAGAGAGGGGGAGCCATATCCATTTCACTCAGATAGATGAGGCACTGGCAGGAACCAGTTTGAGTGGGATTGTGGGAAATAGATGGTTCTGGAATGAGAATTCTTATGACTCATTAGGGAACTATTTGATAGTTGTGTTGAGTTTCAGAGAAAGAATTGTTCCATAGGATATTCTATATTTCAGTGTGATTCGATGAAAGAATAACTATCTATAAAGTCACAATGAAATAGTAATGAAACACACTACGCATCACACATACACACACAGAGAGAGTGAGAGAGAGAGAGAGAGAGAGAAACAGTTAAAAACTTCAAAGACCCAAGCAAAGTTAGCAGGAGAGCAACATATTTTAAGTGCTTTAGAAAAGAATTGTTGTAGTCTAGGCTATTTACAAAACAGAGGACTGTGACTGAACTAGTTCAAAGACTCCTCTCAGCAAGCATTCTGTCTATGGAGAATGGCAAGAACCTGTTTTTACTATAGCCTATGATTTGACTCTAACTCATTGAGCATGGATTTGAAAATATATACAGTAATGGCATTTTTCGTAACTGTGAACTTATATTTATATGGAAATTATATCTCTCCACACTCAAACTGTAAAGAATGGTAGCATTCAAAGAATATTTGGCTTGGACCAAAATGTGGGAGAAATATAATTCATAGCCCTTCAACTTTTGTAACCAAATTCTAGTCATAACATATATAGGTCTATCAATTTCGATATCAAATTGTTTTCATGCTTTGAGGAACTATCCCCATGTTCCACGTACTAACCAGGAGACACACAATTTCAGCCAGTCATAAGAGAGTGACTGGAGCGCGCACACACACACACACACACACACACACACACAAAACAGATAGTAAAATAGAAGAAGAAAGGTTTCCTTTACGTTATGGTCTATCATTAACCTATCGACTACCCAGAAAATTGGGAAACATCCACTAGGCCTACTACTAGGTAGAATGCATATCGCCTTGCTGTAGGAAGTGATGTACTGAACAAAATATGATAGCCTCTTAATTCAACCAATGAGAGAACATAGGACAAAAGAAGCGAAACCGGCTCTACCAATGACGTCTAAGATGGGCGTGATTATTGGGATTTTGTTCTTTAAAACAACGCCGGATCTTAACAGCAGCGCAACAGTCCTCTATTGGTCCGGCGGCAGAGTCAGCGGTGCGGTTAGGCAATATTCTCAGTTTTGTCTTCAATTTCAAATTGATTAAGTAAAGAAATTCTCCTAAACTAGCCTGACAAGATTGAAATGTTACAGTTTAGGTTTTCAACAGTGCTGAAGGAGTTGTCTCAATCCAACCTTAAGCGTCCCTTGACAGGTATTGCCAGAAATAAATCGTCATCACAAAACCCTAACTGCTTCAGAACCGCCTGTCCCGATGCCAGAGCTATATCTAAGTTAAAGACTTTCCATGGTGGGGGACACCGACCTCCATGCGTCTTACCTTGGATAAGGACTTTCTGCACGAAGACTGAAGGAGCAATAGAGGCGACAGAACAGGTGAAAAAAGATGAGGACGGCACAACAACCACGTAAGTAGGCTACCTGTAATAGCACGTAATAACCTAATGCTGAACGACTGCACACGTCTCTTGAATAGTTGGTTATTTATTTGTGTCATGTTTTTGGTCACACATGTTGCCCCTCGTGCAAATGCCTTAATGTCAAACCGACAACGTGGCGAAGTAGTAGACTACGAACGATGTGAAAAGGTCACTGACGTTATAGTGATTTGACTACAATGTTTCAGTTGCTGCCTCTGTGCACGCTCCTACAACAGAGAACTGATACAGTGTAACAGACTACAATGTTGCCAACTAGTGACTCTCGTTTTACGTTTAGCCCATGTGAGCGCTCTTTTCTTTTCTGGAACTCAGAGGGGAGTGGCGGCCCTTATCAAATGGCCCCAGTCCAAGATAAAGCGCGGATTTCCACACGAATATGGCAGCTGTGGAATGTAAATAGGCTAGTCGCACATTTCCGTAAACACAATATACAAAGAAACGTCAAACATCACATGAAATCTCATCAAATTCATAAACACGATTGAACTGCGATTCTTATTCAGGTCTTGTTCTGGCTTACATGTAGAGTCTGAGTTTGTGCCTCAATTTTGCACAAAAGCTCAGTATAATCCAAGAGTGTGCTGGCAGACCGGCGAGCCGTTGAGTCATCGGCGCAACTTGGCAAAGCTGTGCGTTGGTGCTGCCCGCTCGCCGTCAGACGCGGCTAATCGCAGGGGATGTTTTCTCATTTCATCCCCTGCGGTGAGTCAGCAGCAGGGAATGCAAGGTCCGTAGAAAGTTCCACGAGAGGTGGTCCGCCACCCCTTTTTCTGCCTCCGCTTTGCACTCTGTTTTTATGCAGTTCCATAGAGTTCTGCCTTCTCCTGTTGGCCATGATTGCAAGCATCTGTTGCTATTAAAAGTGAACATATGAAACATCACTTGAAATGTAGCGTAGCCTGATCTTACAAACAAGTTTTGTTCCCCCTCAAGATGTTGGTCAATCATAGTTTGTTCAGATGTCATAAATAAGTTAATGTCTGGCCTCTATCTTACGGTCATGGTGGAACCGAGTGACGTTTGTTGTCAGTGCCTTCGAAGTAACACAGTTGGTGTAATGGGTAGGCTACACAATGTAACATATGTAATAGGCCTACATGCTCCAGGAAACAGAACAGATTGGGGTATTACATATATTATGTAATCGTGCTTCTTTGCACATACAGAATGTTACCCACATGTATGGTTGTGTACCAGTAGTTAAACCTTATTCTGGCATTTGTCAATGAACCTTAGGGGGAATGTTGTTTAACTCAGAACTGAGTCAAAGCTATGAGACCAGCTATAGGTAATCAATGGCCAATATCATTGTAAATAGGTTATTGACGTAGGGAAGAGTCAGTGGTATATTCCATTAGATTTGTGGAGTAGCCTAAGTTTTGTGGAGACTGATGTATTGGGCTAATTGACTGCAACTTTCACATTCTGTGAGATGAGCTTCAAAGCTGCCTGACCAGCTGGTTGTAATTAAAGCTCTATTAGGTATTTATATCTGTCTAAAAACAGACCCAAGTAAAGTCTGGGTGTTGTTTTTTTTCTACCCACGACGAGGCCAGGGAAAAACCTCTGGGGAGCCTCGGGCAGATGCTGGGTTCTGCCAGTCTATCACCATGAAGCACAAACGGCCTGGCTCACTTCACTTTCCACTATCAACCAACCAAAGTCTCCTTCGTAGTCTGCTCAAGTCTCCTCAGTAGTCTGCTCAAGTCTCCTCAGTAGTCTGCTCAAGTATCCTCAGGAGTCTGTTCAAGTCTCCTCAGTAGTCTGCTCAAGTCTCCTCAGTAGTCTGCTCAAGTCTCCTCAGGAGTCTGCTCAAGTATCCTCAGTAGTCTGCTCAAGTCTCCTCAGGAGTCTGTTCAAGTCTCCTCAGTAGTCTGCTCAAGTCTCCTCAGGAGTCTGTTCAAGTCTCCTCAGTAGTCTGTTCAAGGCTCCTCAGTAGTCTGTGAACATGTGTGACAAGTGATGGACCGAGAGCAGTGAGTTTGCTGGTGTGAAAATAGAGAAACATTAGAGGTCTTCTGCTGGGCTCCTCATAGCCATGTACTGTACATGCATAGCTGGATGGATTGGGAGAGAGAGTGTATGTAGGCTTATAGATCATAAACACAAACAACGTTATGTAATAGAGTGGACACGTGTACACTTTCTGGTGCAGTTGCTCACTTTCGTTCATATTCTATTCCTCTCTTTCTCTCTGTCACAAACACACACACATACAGACGGCAGTGGGGAACATATTTGTATGACCTAGAAGGAAAGAGCAAGGAAGTTGTGGAGGTTCTTCAGGGTGGATGTGGTGTTAGAGGGGATCTAAACAGAATGTGGGTGTGGTGTGTGATGATGACAGCCAGGAGTTTGCTAATGGAGCAGGGAGAACACAGGTTTTCCCACTCCTTTGTCCTGTGTGTGTGTGTGTGTGTGTGTGTGTGTGTGTGTGTGTGTGAGAGAGAGAGAGAGAGATAGAGAGAGAGAGAAATAAGGAAATAGCAAAAAAGAGCAAGCACATCAGAGAAAGTGAACACATGTCAGCTCTCTTAAGAATAAGCCCTCAGTTGTGTATGTGTCTATGCGCAGCAACCTCGTAAAAATGACTGTAATGGTTGTAATGGTTCTGAGGAAAGTGGAAAATCCTGCTCACCCCTACCGCATTGGACGGTCTTACATAAGGCCTCAGAACTGGCTGAAAGTCTGTGTATTTGTTACTGTGTGTATGTGTGTGTGTGTGTGTGTGTGTGTGTGTGTGTGTGTGTGTTGCTGAGTAGAACATCCTTCCCCAGCCTTGTCTTTGAAGTGCCACACATACTGTACACACACACACAATCGATCTCTCAAAGTGGGTTGCTTTGAAAACCCGAGGTTTAAATAAAAAAATGCAATTCAATGCTGTTGCATAGTAATAGCTGCATATCACTTGTGATTCAGCTCAGTGAGAGGGGGATTATTATCCCAAGCCCATGAGATTACGGATATTATACAGATGTTGAGAGACTGCAAAATGCCAGTTATATGAATTGAGACTTCATTGCTGTTGTGTAGCCAGGCAAAGAGCAGACCATCACATCATATGCATGGTCACTGAAGTCAGTGACTAGGTCATACATATGTAATGGGTATTAATCTGGCAAGGCCTTGTGGTCTTTGCACACAGTTGGAGAACATAGAAGGCTTTTTCGAACACTTGGTTTATTAATTTAGCTCGGTGAACTCTGTTTCTCTCAGAAATGCCTCCTAAATTACATAATCTACATCTCCCTCTCTCTCCTGTCCACAACCTTTTCTTTCTCTCTCTCTCTTCCTCTCTCCCAGTCTCTCCCCCTCTCTGGCTCTGTGCTGTTGTTTACGGCGCTGGTGCCGGTCTATTGTCCCCGTTTAGTTTCTCTCTCCTCCTGTTGAAGTGGCCTGTTTATCTTTCAGCAGCCAAGAAGACATGAGAGAGTAAGTGCCATGTTGCGTCCCCTCATCAACAGAGCCGCCCCGCTCCAGTTCCCACAGCACAGCTGACGTCCGCTCCCGTCCAGCATACACCTGACCTTACTGTCCTTCCAGTGACCGTGAAATGCAGACAGAAAGCGAATGAAACAGACAGAGGATGTTTATGTGAGAAAAAGGAAAAGGACAAGGACAGACATGCAGACAGACAGCGGTTGGTGTCTGTTGTTTGCTCTCAGATCTCAGCTCAGTTGGATTTGTTTGTTGTTGAGAATTCCTCCCAAACCTGCCTTTCTGTCTCTCTCATTTCATCAAGGCAGACTTTATTGTCCCTAATGGGACATTCGTCTTGGGCTCCAGCCACTGCGTCGCATAACTAACCGTATTACTCAACATAAATGACAATAAATTATTCATGTACTTCACTTCAAGATACTG
>NC_055958.1:31541842-31561842 GCF_018492685.1 Alosa sapidissima | reverse complement strand
TTTGAAAAAGTCTCGGAAGGAAGGAAGGAGATTTTCTAGGAATCCCTTGCTAATTGCCTCATCAGTGATTCTTATTTGACCCCCACCTCACCTCAACCCCGCCCCTCACTTTGAAAGAGAAGGCAAACAATCCGCCCTGCGTCAGAGCAGTCTGATAGCTGCCCCCTTTTAGGCCGCTTCCTGTAGCCTCTCGGCTGAAAGTAATGAAGATGGCGGCAGTGCTGGTCACAACATCTGCTGCCCCAAATGGATTTGGCGAGAGACCTGACGTGGGCCTGCCTTGCCCATCTCAGTGCGAAACCAAACTGCTAATTGGTGTTTCCGAAGCAAGCAGTGGCTGTAGGTCTACTTTGTCGTCAACATGTTTTTATGGAAAGTTTCGGATGTGGAATGGTGAATATAGATGACAGGTCAGTAGGACCATGGGTGCATGTTGAAACACCCCTTATATGTGTTTAATAAAAGTTAATCATTATGGGCTTTTTGGAACTGGGAACACAGCTCCCTCAACACGGGACTATTAAATCACTTATTGAAGCCCCTGTGCCTGTTGAGGTCAATGCCCTGTAAACTGAGACCAAGTGTGGAAACTTACTTGAAATCAGAAACATTTAAACACACACACACACACACACACACACACACACACACACACACACACACACACACACACACACACACACATGCATACACACAAACACAGATAAAGAGAGAAAGACATACTAACACACACACACACACACACACACACACACCATCATAGCCAGTATTCCATGTGTTTGTGTTTAGTGCGCCATGATGCGGACTGCGGAGATGAAAAACTCCACCACTTCCTTCCCCCTCCTCTCTGATGTGCCAGACTCTTAACTCATTGAATGCCAAGCTGTTTTCGGAAGCTTTGTTCTAGAGTGCCAGCAATCTAGACCATTGTTGATGATTTTTGTACAGCCACAGCATATTCTGTGTTATAGCTATGAACACATACAATGGCTCATTTGAAAGGTGAGACTGTAAGCTCTCAGTGGGTGCAAACCGTGTATTTCTACACGCCTCTGTTCCTGAGAAATCCCAAGCTAAACTGTGGCTAGTTCATCAAAATCCCTGTTTTTTTCTAGAAATGGAGATATTGCGTCTTTTATGACCTGAGAAGTGTTGCCTGCAAAGTTTCTGGGAAGAGATCTAACGAGACCTGCCACCTAGTGATAAACCCACGAAAATAAATGACCTGATTTTGACCTGGCGTGCATGTCACTGATAGGCTAAAACAAAGCGGCAACCATCAAAAGCCGAGTTAAGATTAAACGTCCAGATAAAATGTCCAGATTTGGCGTTTTCATGAGTTTTCAATCGTCATATATTTCATTTCCATTCATCACAGTGTTCCCAAAATCACATATAAGGTGTGTTAGAGTGTCTAGTTTCGTAATAAAAAAAAAAGCTAAAAACGTAATATTACGTTTTTGGCACTCAATGAGTTAATAAACCCCAGCACCAGAGAGTTACAACAACTCACAAGCAAGCAGCTCCCACCAGCTGCCAACTGAGTAGCTCTTCCATCAGCAGTAATAGCCACTGAAGGCCACTGAAGGGCATTGAGGGGCATTGAGGGGCACTGCCTGGGGGAGTCTGGCGGGACCTTCACGCATGGCTGCACGTGTTACCGGCCATCCAGGTGACTTCCTGCTAATCACTTCACGTTTCCCGGCAACTGAGTCAATGAGTGCCTCTTGGGGTTTTTTTTTTTTTGCCTTTGTTGTTTGAAGTAAACCCACACAGCCATGTGGCGTGTGTTACTATGTGTCTTGTTTCTGATTGGCTGTGGCATGTTTTTTTTGCCGAGGGAGGCAGAGGACTGTGGGAAAAAAAGTGGTGTTCACCCCTGATAGGAGTGTTTCCCCAACAGCAACACACACACACACAAATAACATTTCCTACATGCTTTGTCAGTCAGAGGAGGGTGTTTCCTCAACCTCAACACAAACACACTCACACACACACACACACACACACACACAATGTCACAACCTGTTCCGTCCATGTTGTGGTTTCCTGATCTACAAGCTTACCTCTAATCGTGGCTCATTATCAGATATGAGGGGGCATTGACAGCATGCCAGAAGCCAATTCTCTCAGTGCTGGCCAGCTGCCTGTGTGTTTATTAATGAGGATCTGTGTTACCCTGTCAGAGGCATGCAGGAGGCCTCTCTCAGCATAGGAGGGCACAGGTCCAGCCTGCCTCTGATAGGACTAAAGCCACACACGACAGCCACAGACCCCAGTGAGCACTGCATGCCAAGTATTTAAAGGAACCGTATGTAAGATTGTGGCCAAAACTGGTACTGCAATCACTTTCAAATTACTGTAGAGCGGTGTATCTCCTCCCTCCTGACTGGCAGAGCTGGCAACCGGATCTGAATGCCGAAACACTACTGACTTTGTGATTAGTAGATAGGTGGAGGGTGGCGCATCCGGCCAAAACACAACATGACAACATCAACATCAGTTGAGGGCTGCAACTTCACATTTTAAATGACAATATCCTGGCCGGACGACTGTTGTCAGTGATATAAGTATTTGAAATGAACATGATTTCTTAATGTCTAGTGACATATCAGGGCCATTTTATGATTAATTGAAATACATTTCTTACATACGGTTCCTTTAAAGTAACTGTAGCATGCTTGACCAGGGGGGCTGTAGCCATGCTGTGGTAATACAGATGAATACAGATTCCATTCTTGGCCTAAGTTAGGGGGCTTGTCTGTGCATGCCTGTCTGGCCATGCTGGCAATAGGTGCAGAGGATATGGTTTGCGACGAGGCAGCTGAAAGGGTCATCCCATGCCTCGTGTCCTTGTGGGTCGCTGACCTAAAGCGTTGGCCAACTGTCCGTCAGCTGAGTGTGGCGTCACCAGAAGCGCGTCCAAACGGGCTGAGTCACCGCTGATATTGAGCAGAGGCCAGGCAGAATGGCCAGAGTGCAAGGTGGCACAAAAAAAGGCACAGCCAGGGCTCCCGCTGCCAAAGGGAGGATGCATACGTCACAATGTCATAACTTCCAGTCCACATCCAGCTCCAAGGCCAGTCTACATAGTGGAACATCTGAGCTATTTTCTGTTCTGACTAGTGTCCTTTCTACATCATCCTTCCTTCCGTCCTTTCTCTCCTCCTTTGCAGTAATAGATAGATAGATAGATTGATAGATAGATAGATAGATAGATAGATAGATAGATAGATAGATAGATAGATAGATAGATCTACTTTATTGATCCCTAGGGGAAATTCAAGGTCACAGTAGCATACAGACAACACACACACATTCAATAACAGCAGAAAAAGTAATTAAAAGTATATAATATAAAAAACACAACTAAGCAATAAGGACTGTAGAAGATAAAGAATATACTAAATATACAAAATACAAATTATACTAAATAAAACTTAATCAAAATCAATTCTAAAAAACAGTATCCACATAGTGGGTGAATAATCAATCAGGTGCGCTTGCAATGACTGAAGCAGGGACTGAAGCAGAGACATATTAGCAGCTATTAACTTAGTCATAAATTATCAGTGGTTGCGTAATGGAGGTTTATTTTGATATACACAATCTGGTTCCCCTACAAGTTTAGCATCCTGCAAAGATGCCACCCTGAGAGAAATGTGTCATTTGTGCACCCACTCAACCAAATACTGAAATGCTGAGTGGTTTGTGGGATAGATTTGTGTTAGTGTTAGTGTGTGAATGTCCTCCCCAGTAGAGTGGTCCCCGAGGCCACTCCTGTGGTGGACGAAGCCCTGCTGTCCTCTGTCCTCCACCCCCCCGTTGACCAGGAGCGTGGCTGGCCGTAGGAGCTGGTCCATGTGTGAACGGGAAGGCTGTGTTTGGTTTGGCTAATCCCGCTGTGCGAGAGTGGGAGACGGGGGAGTGGGAGGGAGGATTCTGCCAGCATTCCTGGAATCCCACGCCGGGAGAGGCTAGACATTGGGTGAGACCGTCCACAGCCAGCCTAGATCTACAGACATGCAGAGTTTGCATGGCTGCAGTTAAAACACAGCACAAACATGTCATGTAGCTTAGGTACAAGTGTGCTCCACTGACTTCTGTTCCGATGCACTCGTTCTGTTCTAGATCTTGTTTCCTGATGCATTCTTAGTGATTCTGTTCTAGATCTTCTGTTCTGATGCACTCTTAGTGATTCTGTTCTAGATCTTCTGTGCCGATGCACTCTTAGTGATTCTGTTCTAGATCTTCTGTTCCGATGCACTCTTAGTGATTCTGTTCTACATCTTCTATTCCGATGCATTCTTAGTAGTGATTCTGTTCTAGATCTTCTGTCCTGATACATTCTTAGTGATTCTGTTCTAGATCTTCTGTCCTGATACATTCTTAGTGATTCTGTTCTAGATCTTCTGTCCTGATGCATTCTTACTGATTCTGTTCTAGATCCAACTGTAGGGGTTATGTTTGGGGTGTTGCTGTAGGCCGTCTGAATGAATGTAAACCAAAGCAGTGTGTGTGTATGCCCCACTGACCGCAGGCTGACTGCTATATACTTGGACAGAGGAACAATGAACAGGAGATGAGAGAGAGAGAAAGAAAGAAAAGAGAGAGAGGAATGGGAGGTGAAGCCCACTATTGAGCCTTTGAGCTGCTGATAACAAGCTCACCACAGGTGTTTATCTGCTCACCATTTTCAATGCCAAACCCCCCCCTTTTCTCACATGCACACTCCCTCTGTCCTCTGTCCTCTTCTCTCTCAAAAACGTTCCTGGCCTTTCTCTCTCTCTCTCTCTCTCTCTCTCTCTCTCTCTCTCTCTCTCTCTCTCTCTTCCCCTCTATTTCTCTTTCTCTCTCTCTCTATCTATCTATCTCTTTCTCTCTCTTCCTCTCTCCCTCCGGGCAGCCACATAAGTACTCCAGCTGTGTTGCCTCTCTATGTGTCTATCTCCCTCACTCTCATTTTTTCTCACACACACACACACACACACACACACACACACACACACACACACACACACACTCTCCGAGCAGTTTATCATTACACACACAATAAGAAAATGGCCTCCCTAAACTAACTCTGATGAGTGCACAGGGCCTTAGCAATGCTCAGCTCCCTCTCCCACTGTTGGTTTGGTTTACCCTTAAGGAGGGCCACTCTGTCTGTTACATCTGGATGACCACTCAGTTTATGCAGGTACAATTATCAGAGGTCAGACAATCTATAGAAGTTGTGTGTTTTGCATTTGCATTGAATGCACAGATGCCCTTTTGCCTGCATATTCCTGTCTCTGTAGTGAAGGCGGTTTATGACTGCAGTCAGTGTTGTGTAAACTGATTTATGGAGCTTGCACTACAATTCTGCAATTGTGTGTGTGTGTGTGTGTGTGTGTGTTTGTAAATTGCTAGCATGTTCAGCCTATCTGAAAGGTTGCCAGTGTTGCCAATCTGAACACTGACAAAATACCTCAGCGGGTCACATGCCTCATGCCTGTCTGTTTATCCCTCCGTGTCAACTAAAGTGTTTGTTTGCTACCACGTCTGAATTAGCACAATTTACTCTCCATTTTATTAGCACTTGCTAATCACATAATGACCTTGTAGTGCATTGTTAATGAGGTTCAATTGATGCTGTTTGTGTTTGCCATGTGTTCACCTCACTCACCATTCTGTTCTGTGCATTTCTCCCCCTTTGACTCCTCACCATCCTGATTGCTTTCCTGTGTAAGTATTCATCTTCATCTTCATCTTCATCTTCATGTTCACAGTATTGTTTGTTTGATTTGACGATCGCTTGCTCGCCCCCTGCTGTTTCCCTGTGCCAACTGCTTGTGCTGCTGTACCGCCACTGCACTGTTCCTGTCACTTCCTGTGCTTTGTTCAAACACTCCCTCGGAATGTGTCCCTTCCTGCCAGATTCCCCGCCACGCCACGCCACGCCTGTACACACACACACACACACACACACACTGAAATACCTCTGATAACCCCTTTCATCAGATTTGGAGTGTGTGATTTGGTTGCCTATTGTGTGTGTGTGCGTGTGTGTGTGAGTGTGTGTGTGCATGTGTGTGTGTGTGTGTGTGTGTGTGTGTGTGTGTGTGTGTGTGTGTGTGTGTGTGTGTGAAACTCCCAGTTAGCCACTTTAGCCAGTTACATGCTCTTTCAGTACTTACAGGCATTTCAGTGGCCTGAGAGTTGAAGGATTAGTGTAGAATGTTTGTGTTTTGATATTTAGATCATTGTGAGCTGTGAGCATTGTGTGAGAGAGAGAGAGAGCTCAGAGAAAACAGGATAGACAGAGAGAAAGCGACAGACAGAGAAAACAAGAGAAGGACAGAGGGAGTGTATGCCACAGAGAGACTGATCAGACAGGGCAGGGCATCAGCTTAGGAAGCCCCATTATTAGGGTGGGAATGTTTAATTGTGCCTATTGTAGTCTGCCACTCACGTGTGTGTGTGTGTGTGTGTGTGTGTTTGTTTGTTTGTTTGTGTTTGGATAAGTGTGTTTGTGATGCTCTTACTATCTTGCTCTTAATTTCTCTCTCTCTCTTTCCTACGTAGTTCATAAGCAAAACAATAGCAGTGAGAGAGTTTTTTTAATCTGCCTCGGACATGCCTCCAAGCCTCACTTCCCTGTTAGATATCTTAAAAGGCAGCATTTTTTCCCCTTTCATACAGACCTTCTGTCTGTCCCCCCCCCGTCTGTCTGTGTGCTGTATACATATATGGGTACTGGGCGTTTTACCCAGTTTGGCATCGCTTACCCTGGTTGCTTACCCTGGCCTCTGCCCACTGTCTAATGTTGTAATAGAGGCCAGTGTATGTAACCTCCCGCATGGTTAGATAACCTGCTGGATTTAGCCCTCATGAGATTGTCCCTGCTTGCACAGTCACATACACACACACACACACACACACACACATACACACACAGCGCATACATACACAGCACACATACAGAAATGTGCGCACGAACACCGCCATGAACCAATATTAAATCTTGTAGACACATTCCCAAACAAGACACACATGGACATATACAGTACTCCAGTCCAACCCCACATACCCAGTCCCAGATACAGTTTTGCACTCTGTGCAGCATAGAACAGCTTGTGCAGTGCCCCCAGTGTCACCTGGTGTCAGACAGAGCCGCACTAGCTGCCTTTAGAGGCACGTGTACTGTACAGTCAGGAGGGGAAGTGTCACAGGTCAGCTCTAAGACTCCACTGATGCGGCCACACACAGTAATCCTGTTACAGGTGTCTGATTAAGGTGTCACTCGAGGCTTAGAGAAGGAAAAGTGCACTTGGCTTTGGGTGTTTGCTCTGCCCCTGAAAATACTTCCATTCCATTCTGCCTCTGTCTCCTCCCTCACATTCCAACCCTCTAATTTCATCCCTCAATCAACTCAGATCACCATGCTTCAACTGTAAAAGCAGTGAATGGGCACTATTTGATGCATAATATGATATATAAGACATAATAAATGAATATAATATAATACGTAAATTCTCAATATCAGTGAGAGTGAGGCTAGGCTCATTTAGCTCCAGTCTCTGCCTGAATGCAACTTCTCTTGTAGTGACATGTTTAACTGAATGTTTCTCTCTCTCTCTCTCTCTCTCTCTCTCTCAGGAGAAGGAAGGCAGGCATTTTGCCCAGCCTGGAGGATCTGCTCTTCTACACCATTGCTGAGGGCCAGGAGAAAATCCCAGCCCACAAATTCATCACGGTGTGTAGCAGCTCCCCTCTCTCTTTCTCTTCTCATCTTTCTCTTCTCATCTTTCTCTTCTCATCTTTCTTCTTCTCATCTTTCTCTTCTCATCTTTCTCTTCTCATCTTTCTTCTTCTCATCTTTCTCTTCTCATCTTTCTTCTTCTCATCTTTCTCTTCTCATCTTTCTCTTCTCATCTTTCTCTTCTCATCTTTCTTCTTCTCATCTTTCTCTTCTCATCTTTCTCTTCTCATCTTTCTTCTTCTCATCTTTCTCTTCTCATCTTTCTCTTCTCATCTTTCTCTTCTCATCTTTCTTCTTCTTTCATCTCCTGTCTTCACTCTTTCCCTTTGGTCTCTGACTTTGCTTCTTCATGCTACCAGTTATCTCTTTTTCTTTTCTTTTCCCCCTCTCTTGCTTGCCTCCTTGTTCTCAAACCAGCATACTCACTTTATGTCAAGCGTTTCCCCTTCATCTTTCTCCTTTTCACTCTCCCCCTATCTGTCTTTTCTCTCTCTCTTTCTCATGCCTTTTCATTCTCTCTCTCTCTCTATCTATCTCAGTCATCCACCCCACCTCCCCCTGGCCACCTCCCTCTGTTCTCGGTGGTTTTCACTGTAGCCCCTGTGTCTCCTGACAGACAGCTAAAGGTTGTGTCACGTTGTGTCACGTGTGTGTGTGTGTGTGTGTGTGTGTGAGTGACGCAGCTGGGTGTGTGTGTGTGCATGTGTGCGCTTGTTTACTTTGGCACTGGCCCTGGCCCTTATCGTCTCTGTTGTGTCAGCCATGTTTTATTGCGCCTCGCTCTTATCAGCGGCCGGCTGGCCCACATACAGCAGGACTGCCGCGCAGGTATCAGACCTCAGTTTCTAGAACATTCTTAGAAAAAATCTGATGCAGATTCAAGGCCAAACGTGATGCGATGAAGTCGAACTGAGATATTTATCAGGAGGTGTTTGGGATAGTGCGATAGCCAGCTTCTTAGAAGTCATCAGGAGTTAATCCGTTTTGAACTTTTTTGTCATGGGCAAGACTCCCTAGGAATATTCTCATCATGTCTACTTAAAGAATAGATTAAAAGACCTAAGGCTATTAGACAGACAGCTATCAAACTCTGGTCCCCTGCCCACTCAGGCCCCCCCTCTGATGACTGTCTCTTAGAATCGCCCATTAGCTTGCCCCTCATCATCAATTAAATATGTTAGAATACTATGTAATGGGCACCCATCAAGCGCACATGTTTAGGTGTGCACTGTCCTATGGTATAGTTGTGTTTGCTGATAAAGGGGCCATTCGCTTCGGTTTCAGTCTGAATTACAGGAATGGGAGGAGGGGGGGCAGCACTGGTTTCGTTATTAGCCCCCAGTTTGAAGTGTAACTACCACACAGATGTCTTCAGTCACATAAATCTCACATGGTGCTCTTCCCCTCCGGCCCCGTCCAGGCACTGAAGGCTACTGGACTGCGGACTGGAGACCCCCGGCTCAAAGAATGTATGGACATGCTGAAGCTCACCCTCCAGTCCTCCTCAGACGGCGTCACGCTCGACAGACACCTGTTCAAGAAGTAAGCACTGAGGGGGGGCTCTGTTGGGTTGAACGTGGCCCTTAAAAATGATTAACTCACAACAAGCACACATACTGAAACGGGGGATTGACTAGCACACACACACACACACACACACACACACACACACACACACACATACAGACACAGACACACACACACACACACACATACAGACACACACACACACACACACAGACACAGACACAGACACAGACACACACACACACAGACACACACACACACAGACACACACACACACACACACACACAGATACAGACACAGACACACACACACACACACACACACACACACACACACACACACACACACCTGCTCTCACATTACAAGTCAAGTATCTGAGTAGTCCTGCATATTTTGTTTGAGCATTTCGACATATCATTATGGATGTTAGAGTTCAATGGTGTGCAGACACACACACACACACTCACACACACACACACACACACACACACACACACACACACACACACACACACACACACTGGCTGACTGACACCACCATACAGAATTGTGCAGACACCAAATGTCCTTTCTAAAGAGCAGCATAATGATCTCACTCTGGATGGAGTGGGGATGTTTTTGCAACTCTGCTCTTTCCCCTCCACCGACGTCTCCTCCGCTGGGTGAGTAGCACCGCAACAGATGCCTCACTAGTTGACATTTCAACCTATTTAAAATCTTTAGTGCTTCACAGAAATATGTTCCCACATCTTGCCCTCACAGTAAGTATGAAAGATGTGCATAGCTTGCGGAATGAGGTGGCATATTGGTGTAGCCATGGCAACAGATTGGTGAGATTCTGTCATTGAGATTCTGTTGGTGAGATTCTATCTGTCATCGTGACTAGACTAGGAAGAGGGGTGGTGAGGCTGAGTTATCAGTCTAGCGCCGGTCCGCTGGCAGACTGAAACCCTTCCAGTGAACCTCTCCAGGGGTACAGATGCTATTTATGAACACTCACACACACACACACACACACACACACACACACACACACACACACACACACAGCATACAAGCTGGCCTGTCATGTGTATCATAAACAGTCAGCTATACCAGCAACACATGGGGCAGTGGTAGTGTAGTGGCTAAATAGCTGGGCTAGCATGCAGTAGTGGTTCAAGGGTTCAAGTCCCGTCTTCCACCGTTGTGCCCTTGACCGAGGCACTGACCGAGGCACTTAACCCCTAGTTGCCCTGTCGACATGGTCCTGCAATGTAATTTATATATTGAAGTCGCTTTTGGATAAAAGTGTCTAAATGTATAAAAATGTGAAAAATATAAAAATATAAATACAAATGCAAAGGCAAACATGCACACACACGCACGCACCAAGACACACCCAACACACTCACACACACACCCCTACACACACGGCAGGGATGACAGCTATGATTAGTGGGAACCACTCTAGCTTATTTATAGGTGGTGTCCTCGGCAGGAGAAGTCATGCTCATTTAATCTAAGCCATGCCTGAGCATGGGCACGGCTATACGCTGCACCTTGCGCCTCGCCTCTCCTCACACACATACCTCAGACATGCAGGTGCACACACACACACACACACACACACACTTCTATCTTTCACTGCCTCACCGTTGTACAGGTCATCAAAACACTCATTCTCACACTCAAACCACCCAGCTGATCAAACTGGCCAGCGTCACTGTCCACTCATTTTACAGCCCCTCCAGCTCTGACTTATCCCCACTGCTTCTCCTCACACCTCCAGCTGCGCTCAGTTTATGGAGGCAGGGCTGTCTAGCCAGAAACTACCCCTCAGAGCCTTGTTTGTGGCCAGTGTGTCGAGGTGTGGCAGAGGAGGAGGAGGAGTTGGAGGAGGAGGAAGTGGAGGTGGAGGTGGAGGAGGAGGGGGGGTGGGGGGTGGGGAAGAGATGGATGATGCACCTCAGGTTTAACCTTGAGTGCGGAGGCGATGTCTCTAAGCATCACATGGACAGGCTACTAAACCGGGCATAGGCAACTGAAGCGCACCGTGCGCGGAGCGTAAGCAGCAACAATTAACTTCCAGTATACTCAACTGGCTACACCAGATGTGATAGCGGCACACAACTACACAACGATCACACCAGTCTTCCAAAACTATTTATACTCTGTGAGCGGAATGCTTTTACTCACTCAGTGTGGCCAAGCTGTGAGGGGCATTGGTGATGTGCGTATGTGCCAGTCTAACTGAGGGGTAGCCCAGCTGTGAGGGGCATTGGTGATGTGCGTATGTGCCAGTCTAACTGAGGGGTAGCCCAGCTTTGAGGGGCATTGGTGATGTGCGTATATACCAGACTAACTGAGGTGAGTGTGGGATTAGGGCCAGGCCCAACCCGCATCCTGCCACCACCAGAGGCACTGTAATCTGCAGCAAGTCATCGCTCTTCACCCATAATCCCTCTCTTCCTTTCCATGTTGATGCGCCTTAAAGGAAGACACATACCCAAACCTGATAAAAACACATCTGTTATGTTCATAGATCAGGTTTATAGGGTATTTTGTCATGTGTTTTTGTTGGTGATTTTATCATTTTTAAGATGTGATTAATCAATGCTATTATATAGGCCTATTGTGCAGTGTTATGAGGAATTTATAGATGAGTAGCTGCCAGCCTTTTACTGTACAGCTACAACCTCCAACACCCAGTCATAGTGTCAAAGTAGATCACAGGGCCTTTTGGCAAGCTGAACTGGACTTTACAAGCGGAACTATTGGGATCAATAGTCATCCATCTCTAAGTGTTTCTCTGTGCAGAGGTGCGGGCCAGCCTGACTCCATGCTGCTGGGCTATTTTAAGATGAGCCCTCGGAGAGAGCAAGAGTGATTTACATACACACAAGTGCACACAGAGAGACTGACGGACACAGGTGCACACACACACACACACACACACACACACACACACACACACACACACACACCGCACACATGGGCGCTTACATATGTGCACACAGACACACAGACACCTACTCATACACATACACATACATACACACACACACTCACACACCACACACATAGGCACTTACACATGTGCACACAGACACCTACTCATACACACACATACATATACACACACACACACACACACTCACACACCGCACACATGGGCGCTTACACATGTGCACACAGACACACATACACATACATACACACACACACACACACACACACATACACACACACACACACACACACACACACACACACACATAGCCATATCTGTCTGTGCTTCAGACAAGGTTTCATACTGTTTGGCTAACTGGGGTGATGAACTTCTCTAGAAGAGAAGTCCTTTTTAATGCAGTGTTTCCCCTGCTGTGGAGGGGTTACACCCCAGTAATATTCAGTCAATGGGTTACACGCCCTATTGATCTGCTCTCTCTCATTGCCTTAGTCGATAGAAGCACTGCCCACATTCATTTAAATACACAGTTGGCACTCCATGGAACTTATGGCTAATTGACTTCTTGTACATTGTTTGTTATTCGTCAATTGTAAGTCAGTTAGCGCTCAACACATCTGCCAAATGTGAAAAAAAAACCTGCAAATGTTGGCATACCATTATACATGTACGTCTGTGTATACTCAGGAGTGCTGTGGTTGTGTTGTTGTGTGTTAGAGAGCTGTGTGTTTGAAGCACACCCCATTTTTCCGCCTCTAGGCATAAAATGTAAATCAGTGCAGCAGAACCACAAAGCAGTGGAGGCAGTGAGAATTTGCTTGTTTCCAGGAGACTAGAGAGGATGGTGCAGATCAGTGGACTTTATGAGCTCCTCGCTATGCTAACTCACCCAGCATTCGCTTGGTGGACTTTATGAGCTCCTCGCTATGCTAACTCACCCAGCATTCACTTGGTGGACTTTATGAGCTCCTCGCTATGCTAACTCACCCAGCATTCACTTGGTGGACTTCAGAATAACTTCAGGAAACAACAGCAACAGATCCATCCAAAAGGTTTTCTACTATTTGGCCTTTTTTTACCGGTTTAAAATGTGCTTCCTACAAGCAACACTATTCCACACTCCCCAGGAACACACTACACCACTATAAACCAGACCATAATAGCACAGCAGTTTATAAGTTGTTTAAATAGAAGTAAGACAGAGCAAAAGCAGAGTAGAATGTATAGCAGCATTCTGATTCAGATTTAAAAAAGATTTATTGACCACAAAGCCTGTCACTGAAATAGGCAGTGCGTATATTACATCCCCATTTAGTCCAAATCATGCCACACCTGTGCTCAGTATACTCATATGAAACAGATATGTGTATGCACAGGGAGAGTGTGCTGTCTAGCAAGCTTGTTGTTAAGAAGTTTGTTAGCTTCTTATGTTAGCCTAGCTTCAGGTAAGCGCTAACATGGGGCTCTAACATGGTCTGTCCGATCTGTCCACTTCTGCAGATGTGTCCAGAGTAACATCGTGCTGCTCACGCAGGCCTTCCGCAAGAAGTTTGTCATCCCCGACTTCCAGTCCTTTACCTCCCACATTGACGAGCTGTACGAGAGTGCCAAAGACTTGACCGGAGGGCAGGTGAGTGCCATCCTCTCTCTCTCTCTCTCTCTCTCTCTCTCTCTCTCTCTCTCTGTCCCCATGTCCCAGTTTTGTCCCCCATGATACAGCTTTCTTTTTTTGTTTAGTTCATGGCTTATTGTCTATCAATGTAAATTATAACATCTATATATAGTTGTAGTCTTTTAAGGTTGTGCTTGTGTGTCTCTCTTCAGGTTGCTGACTACATTCCCCAGCTTGCCAAATTCAGTCCCGACCTGTGGGCTGTGTCTTTATGCACAGTGGATGGACAAAGGTAGGCTTAGAAGAACACTTTGTGTGCATTCTTGGCATCCTGTGAGGGGGGGGGGGGGGTTGTGGCATTGTAGATTTGTAGCCTATACAAATCACTGCATGTGTGGAAAACATCCATCTCCAATCAAATCCATGTCCAGGAGCTTAATTTGGTCATTATCAAGTAGAAACATATTGATCTCTATTGATGGCAGATTTTCCGAGTAGATAATCATGGCAAACATCCTGTAATCTTTATTGTAAGTTGCTGTACAGTACATGTTGTCACAGCTTGTAGGACTCAGAACAGAACTTCTGAAGTCATGTGTGTACACACACATGTGGTGTTTACTGTGTCCCATGCTTAATATCGCTCTGGAGTACTGAGTGCCTACTGATAAAGCACTTGAGTATCTTATCGTTAAGATAAACCCTTTTTTTTTGACCCTCTGGAAATATACCAAGCATGCCTGTATTTGGGACATTTATTTGTGCCTTGGACTTTGGCCAATGGCAGTTGTGTTTGATTGCGTTGCATGAGTAAACCTCACCCATATACTGTATTAACCTAATGGCGTGTCAGTGTGGAAAATAACAGCTCACACCTCCGCTCCTGTGATAAGAGGATTATAAAGTTTCACAAACGGATGCTCTCCACTAATCAGTATTTTCTATCATGTTGTTACCATTTCTAAAATAATAAAGATCATTTCAGCGCTGCAGCGCTGGCTAGTTTAGTTTCTGTTTGATGCATCCTATTGATTAATCATCAGAGAATACTGCCTGGAAGTCCATTTCCTTTACGATTGGAACTTTTTGTTTCCGTTTAAGCAATACACCCTGTTGATCAAGTATTGGGATTATTGGGAGTGTTTGCACATTTTGTAATGGGAGCTTTCTGTAACTGAGGTGTCATTGCCATGCCTGTGACGTGGCAAGCACTGACTGATTATCTGGTAGCCTTATCACTGCATGTTCAGTGTGTTTCGAGAAGCGTCTGCTTTCTTGTAAGTACTCTACCCTTTCCCAGTATGTGGAGATTGGGGTCACTGGAACTGTGATGGATCGTGACAGGTTGTCCGGTCTTCCGGCCACAACTCTCTCACTATCTTGACTGCATAGCCCAGACAGACATGGCATGGCATTAATGATAACCCACTCACCCACTGCAGTGACTTGTGCGTCCCTGTCCTGCTGATATCAGTCTGAGGTTTTCTCTCTGCATCATTTCCAGTTCCTGTTAGAGCATTTCCATGTGAATTGTAATTCCATGTTTTCTATGTCACCATGCACATAGATAGGAAATGTGTGAAGCTATTTGTTTAGTGTTTAATGTGGATTTGATTTTCTGCAGCAGACTTGATCATTCAGTGAAGAATGAAATTGTCTGTGTTATCAGTCAGGGTGTGATCTGTTGTTAGTGTCTCAGAGCTCTGACGTGTTTTATTGTTGTGTGTTTGTACACAGGCACACTGTGGGCGACACGAAGGTCCCGTTCTGTCTGCAGTCGTGCGTGAAGCCTCTGAAGTACGCCATCGCCGTGCACGACCACGGCACCGAGTACGTGCACCGCTTCATCGGCAAGGAGCCCAGCGGCCTGCGCTTCAACAAGCTCTTCCTGGATGAGGATGGTGAGGGGATACACACACACACACACACACACACACACACACACTCACATACACACACACACACACACACACACACACACACACACACACACACACACACACACACACAGACAAGGGCCCCGTCACATACACTACAAACCAGTCAGCAAACAGGCACTTCAGATAACAAATTGTTTTCCTTTTGAAGCTTTGTGAAACTCGGAACAGACTTAACCCTATATGGGTAATATAATAAATGCAGTGTTGTTACTACAGCCTATGAATTAGAGAGGGGACCAAAGGTAGCACATCTTAGCTCACAGTAAAAATAGATAGCTACTCATCTTTTCCCCCGGGGGTTATTAACTGTTAATGCATTTGTTATTTGTGCCTGTGAATGAATGAGTGGATCTCCGTTATGATGACGCTTGTAGCACTGCTGTGTGGGTTGGAATCATAAAGTAGGGTGGGTGAAGGGATAAGGAGGTGTTTGTGTGTGTTTGTGTGTGCGCGTGTTGTTAGGCATGACAGATTCACACACACGTTCCTAATTTGCCATACACTCTCATTGCTTTTGTGGGAATGAATGAGGGAAGAGAACGTGTATGCGCCCAGAGTGAGTCATCCTTGACTCCCCTCCGCAGTAGTGATCTCAATCTCAATCTCGTGAGCAGCAGCCCAGCAGCGGTGTTGGGACGTGTACACTCACACACACACACACACACACACACACACACACACTCACTCCCGCTACTGAGAGAAGACACACTCACAGCGTGCGTGCTGTCATCTTCTGCATGATATGAATTTATGACCTAAATCTGGAATCAATCTAATTACTTTGTGGGGAATTAATGAGCTGGGTCCCCTGTGACTGCCTGACGTGGTCTGTCTGAGACTTATCCACCTCGGCCCTAATTGTCAGACCTTTTCCTGCCACCATGACTCACTCTGTTGTGTAGTCACGGCAACCAAATGATGCTTAAGGCCCTGTGTATACCAATCACGTTTTTTGAGCTGACAGGACAGCGCCCTCAACCTCATTTTTAGAGCGCTTCGTCAAGTGTTTATTGTTGCTAGGTTATGCAAGTTTTGATTGGTTGTCGAGAGAGAAGTAACATTGACGAGGCCAGCGCTGTAATATAGCCACCGTTGGCGCAAAAAACACGATTGGTGGACACAGGCCCTAAATGATTGGGCAGGACATTTCAGAGCATTTCAATCTTGCATTTCAGTAGTGAGATGTGCAGTATGTTTGTTTGTATATTATATGTTTTGTTTGGTAAATACAGTGTACTGTACTATGTACAGGCATTGATGTAACAGATATGCAATTTGAAGTGTTGTGATGAAGCAAATATTTGAAAGATTTTATCCTCCTTTATTTCAGATAAACCCCATAATCCGATGGTCAATGCTGGTGCAATAGTGTGCACATCCCTGATAAAGGTAAGCCAACCTTTCCATAAATCCGCACAATTTCTGTTTTTAGTTTCCCATATTACAGTGTGCTTACAATTACCCTAACAGAACCTCCCCCTGTACTTGTTGAATTAGTGCAAATAGAACAAATAGTCATTATTCCTCTCAGTATTCCCACTTCTCACTAAGTAAATGGGAATGTGGTGGTTCAGTGATACCTGCTCAGCATGGGACCTGTTTGTGGAGTGAGAAGGGTCATGTGTACCTGATTATCTTGCTGTAGCAGTTCACGGCACCTACCCCCAGAGCGTGGTGGAGGCAGGCTCCTGGGGGTGTGCTGGGGTAACAGAAACCTGGTGACTTAGCCTACCACTGCAGTGCTGGGTCTCACTAAACAGAACAGAAGCCCGCTGAGTGCATCCAAGAGCATCAGAGAACATTATTTCATTTCTTGGGGGGAAAAAATATGCAGGATATTCTGGATATTGTAATAGCTTCTGGTGGCCAATGGACTCTGACAGCCATATCCCTTCTTAACATGTAGCGTTTGTTTACTTCCATAATGAATAATGGTCATTTAAAGAGGTGTCTTTGACCTCTAGTCGAACGTTTGAATGTTGTTTGAATGTTGAAATGCACTTGTCTTTATGACCTCAGGATGTATATTAATATCTAAATCTCTGTTAAACATAACCACTAGCTATTGATGTGAAACATATTACAATAATTGTATGTAATATATACAGTACATATATTTGAAGTCTGGCTGGGATTGACCCTTGGTGCACGTTGTAGGTTCTCCGTTGAAGACTAAGGCTGTGAGGGGGATGACGTATGTTACTCTCATCTCTTCCTGTCAGATGAATTTCTCTCTGATAGTGTGTTCATCATGGCTGTATGCCGTCTAACGTTTTGACTACTAGTCACGTTTTGACTACCCCCGCATCCAGCCTGCCCCATCCCCTCCCCTCCCCCCAACCCCTTCGCATTCGTACTTAACTGGAGTGTCTCATCTAGTGCTGCTCTAGCACTGTGGGATCATCAATGTCTGTCTGATGGCTCTCTCTTTATCTCTCTCTCTCTTTCTTTCTCTCTCTCTTTCTCTCTCTCCCTCTCTCTCTGTCTTTGAGACAAATGAATTTTTTGGGGTAAAATTCATTTACCAGTACTCACTCCAGATATCCTATTGTCACCACTACGTCCCTGGCTATGTCATGGGGTAGGGATTAATCTCTTAGTGCAGTACACACACACACACACACACACACACAAACTGACTCACAGTAGCCTATGTGTGACTTCACACTCACGGAAATAGATTGTGCTTACAGTGATCCTCCATTGATCGTGCCAATACAATGTAGCTTACCTCAGTCAGTGTTTGAAAAGGCCTCACAGCATGTGCTTGTGTGATACACATGTGTAGATGCACCCCTCCCCACACACACACACACACACACACACAGACATCTGTTGTAATCTTAGTTATTGTCAGAATAGTTGTAATTATAAAATTTGTAATTATCCTATGAACCAGATAACAAAAAAATCCAAACACATCTCTAAACTGTTTTGAAGAGCTTTACACACACTAATAGGGAAATAAGCCCTACCTCTACTGGTTATTGTATGAGCAATCTAAAATCGCATAGCCTCATCCATGAACCCTTTCTCATTGTGTATTCACCCAATGTGGTTCTGCATCACACACACACTCTCTCTCTCTCTCTGCTTTGAATGAAGAGAGTGACCCTCTTTTCCTTCTCTCTCTCTCTCTCTCTCTCTCTCTCTCTCTCTCTCTCTCTCTCTCGCCCGCTGAATGACCTGTTCCCGGACTGTGTACTGTGCTCTGTAGTCTGGTGCTGTGAATCTGTCACTTCCTCTGTCTCTCTCACTGTGTTCTGACCTGGTGGTTGATGATGCTTTTTGAAAGCACCACACAACGTGTCGTTGTTTCATCCAGCAATTCCCGTCCACTACCTACCTACCGCCCCCTTTCACCATCCTTCAACCCTCCCATGGTATCCATATGACTGTACTAGTGAACCATGACCCATGTGATATGGTGTTAAAGGTGGTGTGTTTTTTTATTTTTTATTTTTTTGCTTTTTTCATGTTGTTGCATATTTTACAGAATTAGGATCTGTGAGGTTTTGCCCCAGTGGGACATTGACCTGCAGCAGGTCAATTTCCAAAGTTGGTAATTTTTCTGCATTTACACTTTTTTTAAAAATGTATTGACACAGGCTGGATACAAACTGAGTGGTAGTCATTCCAGTCTGAACATTTCTAATACTGTAAAGCACATTCTGCTGTACATATTAGCTAAAGGCTAGGCCTAGCAATAGCGATTATTTCTATACACCCAACACGTGCTAAGGCCTGGAGTGTAAAGTGTATGGAAAATGTTCGGTATCCTCATTCAAATGCTAGATGGTAGAAATGATCAAAACTCCTGGCCTACTTCTCTTGGCCATTCTCCTGACCCCCCATCTCTCTCTTGACCTTTTTTGCTCAGGTCTTCTCTCTCTCTCACACGCTCTATGTTTTTTTTTTACTATTTCTTTCTTTTTGTTTATCACTCTCTAATCTTTCTCTTTCTATGTTTTTCACACACTAATTTCCTCTCTCTCTCTCTTTCACACTCTCTCTCACACACTCTTTCTCTCTCTCTCACTCGCTCTCTCTCTCTCCATTGCACCACTTTACAATCCCTCCATCCACCTGGCTGCCAGCTCCGTGCCCTGCTAATGAGGCCTGATCCTCCAAGCTTTCCATATGACACATGTTAACCTTAATCCACACGCATACTCGTTTACCCTGCTGCAAGCAGTCATGCAGCACACACACACACACACACACGCACA